>NC_056735.1:1250817816-1250907296 GCF_019279795.1 Protopterus annectens | reverse complement strand
TCCCCTTCCTTTTGATTTATGTGCAGATGCATTTCCCTGGGAGTCCATTGCCCTTGAATGCATCTGCCCTCCATGTGCGCCCCCCATCCATGATCTGAGGCGTCTGTTGTAATGGTTTGATTTGCTAGAGGTTTGTTGAAAGACATGCCTTTGCTTAAATGACTTGCTTGAGCCCACCACAAAAATTCCCTTTGCAGGCATGGAATGAGTGGTATTACGTCTTCTAGATTGTGGCTGTGTTGAGACCATAAGCTTTTTAGGTACCATTGTAGCTTTCTCATGTGTAGTCTTGCCAGAGGTACCAGAAGAATGCAAGATGCCATGAACCCCAGGGCCTGCAGGATTTTCCTTGAGGTCAGCTGGGTGAGCTTTGCTAGGCTTTTGAAGTAATCTGGTAAATGTACTTGTTTCTCCTCTGTGAGGAAAGCCATTTGTGATTGTGCGTCCAATTTGGCTCCTAGAAAAATAATCTGTTGGGATGGCAGTAGTCTTGATTTTTGAATGTTGACTGTGTATCCCAAAGCCTGTAGTAATTGAATGACATAGTCCAAGTTTCTTATCAAGGTTTGTTTGCTGTCTGCTTGTATAAGGCAGTCGTCCAGGTAAGGGTATATTTGAATCCCCTGGAGCCTGCAATGTGCAACTACTGATGCCAGGCATTTCGTGAATACTCTGGGCGCAGTAGATAAGCCAAACGGCAATGCTGAGAATTGATAATGCTCTGACCCTGCAAGAAATCTGAGGTATCTTCTGCAACTGTGTCTGATTGGGACATGCAGGTATGCCTCCTTGAGGTCCAGAGTAACCAGCCAAGACCCCTTGCCCAGCATGGGAAGGAGTTGCTGTAAAGTCAGCATTTTGAATTTTGGCACAATGAGAAAAGTGTTTAGAGCGGACAAGTCCAGTATAGGTCTCCATTGCTTTTCTTTTCTTGGAACAAGGAACAGTCTTGAATAGAATCCCTGGCCTTGTTCCTGAAGAGGAACCTTTTCTATTGCTTTTATTTGTAACAACTTTGAAACTTGTATGAGTGCCTCTGCCCTTTGATTTTGTGGCAGGTTAGGCATGCCTTGTCTCGTTGGCAAGGTATGGAAGTGGAACCTGTAACCTTTGTCTACTATGTCCAGAATCCATTTGTCCTTGGTTAAAGTGTGCCAGTTTTTTTGAGAATAAGGATAATTTTCCGCCTAGAGGTGCTTCTCTTTGAGCCTTGGTCGGCGGAGTGAAAGTCAAGTCATTGTGACTGTCCCTGTGGTGCAGCTGAACTCCCTGCGCCACTTCTCTGATTTGGTGGTTGCCATTAGCGGCCCCTGTAGGAGCCTCGGTATTGACCTCTACCTCGAGCACGCCTGTTTTTCCCCTTTGAAACTTGTCAGTGTCTGGAAAGGACCAATTCTTTGAAGGCCAATTCCTGCTGAATCTGGGTGGCTGAACATGGAGGAAATCCTTGACTGTCTGTACTGATTTAGCCTTTTCCTCAATAGACTTCAACACATCCTGCGCATTAGCACCAAAAAGCTTCTGTTTTTCCAGAGGTGCATCTAGGAGCTTTACTTTAACATGGTCTGGCAGTGGCTGTTCTTTCAGCCAAGCATGTCTACGTATAACAGCCCCTGTCATAGCTGCCCTACATGAAGCTTCCAATGCATCATAACCACACTGAAGAAAATGATTGCTAACCTGCTGAGTGTTATGAACCAAATCCTGCAATGCCTTTCTATCTATAGGCTCAGGAGAGGCTAGCTTTTTCTGCAAATCATCCATTAAGTAACCCTGGTACTGAAACATATGAAAAAGACAGTTAAGTGACCTCATGGCAAGGGTGGAAGAGGTATAAACTTTTTTGCCCCATCTCTCCAGGGACCTTGATTCCCTGTCTGCGGGCAAAGGGTTTTTGGCCGAGGAAGTAGCCACTCCTTTGGGCCCCTGAGAAATTGTTTCTAGATCCACAGAGTGGGCCTTAAAGAGATGCTTATGAGTTTCAGGAACCCTGTAATATCCATCTGGCTTGACAGGAGCAGGAGGGAGAGAATCAGGGGAAGCACTGGAGTCTGAGTACACATCATCCAAGACATCCAACACTGGAGGAATAGCTAATGGTCTGTGCTGGGGTAACTTAAGGAAGGTACGTAGCCTTTTCCTGGAGTCAGAAAATTCCTGGCCCTGCCACTGAAAATGTTCTCTCATGGAGTGGAGAACTTCTCCAAAAGAAATATCCTCTGGAGGAGAGGCAGAAGGAATTGATTCCTCAGCATCAGAGTCCTCGTAGGCCTGGAAGGATTCTTCCTGGGTATCTGAGTGCTCTGAATCCCTAGAGGCTTCATCAGAAGAGAGGGTATCTGGCTGCTCAGTCCTAGGCCTTTTATCTGCAGGAGGCTGAGAACCTCTGTCTGGATGTGACTGAGAACCTCTGATTAGAGAGATTAGATCTGCAGCTAGGGTCATGATCTGTTTATCAGAAGAGAGGCCCTGGGAAATAGTTTTAGGAGGATGGGCCTTAGCCTGGCTGGCAGCCTTAGCACGTGTGTAGGCCTTGATGGACATGGAGACCGGAGGCCTAGCTGCCCCACGTGCAGGAGTAACTTTATCCACTGGTATGGTGTCAGGTAAATCTAGAGCTTCGGTTTCGGGAGGAAAATCAACAACCGGCACCGGGGAAACCTCCGGGACCGGTCTGTAAAGCGGTGTCGTCAGCCTGGAGCGGTTGAATTACTGCTTCCGAAGAGACCGATGCACTCGCGGAAGGCTTAGGCGTGGTATCGGTGGACGACGCGGGCCGAGGATGTCGGCCCTGGTCCTTATATTTTTTGGAAATATGTGCTGTCGGTTGTTCCGACGGCATGATACAAGCGTAATTTTCACCAAAAAAGTCTTCGGCAAATTCTGCCCGGCGCCTGAGTGTGTGCTTATTAAAGCAAGCACAGGCAGCACAGGCCGAGACGTCGTGGTCTGGGCCCAGGCAGGGAAGGCAGTAAGAGTGGAAGTCCTTATGAGGTATTTGTTTACCACAAGACAAACAATTATTAACCTTTTCAATTTTTTCTGACATCGGCTGAGGCAAGAAAAATGTTCCCAACGGGTACTTAGCTTTTTGATGACTTCGGTAACTGAAAACACAGGAGCTGACCGACCGGCACTTGCGAACTGCTTCTGCTTCGGGCACCGCGCGGCAAGAAAGACTGAAGAAGATGGCGTCGGCGGATGCCTTTATACCCCAGCCGCTCTGACGTCGGGGAGTAGGCGACATCGGCCGACGCCGGACCCGGACTTTGGAATCCGGCCGACCGAAGGGCTGCCTGAGGCAGGACAACTCATATGTCAGGACTGCAGTTGCATTCTTGAAGGACATTGTGTGTATGTGTGTGTGTGTGTGTGTGTGTGTGTGTGTGCGTGAGAGAGAGAGAGAGAGACTGTGTGTGAGAGAGAGATGGAGAGAGTGTGAGAGAGTGTGAGAGAGTGAGAGAGTGAGAGAGTGAGAGAGTGAGAGAGTGAGAGAGTGAGAGAGTGAGAGAGTGAGAGAGTGAGAGAGTGAGAGAGTGAGAGAGTGAGAGAGTGAGAGAGTGAGAGAGAGAGTGAGAGAGTGAGAGAGTGAGTGAGTGAGTGAGTGAGTGAGTGAGTGAGTGAGTGTGTGTGTGTGTGTGTGTGAGAGAGAGAGAGATAAGCCAAACTCTGATCAGTTACACAGTCAAGGCAGGCATCTTTATAAGCTGGTGTGTGCCACATCTGTGGACATTTTTGCGGATACCGCAATGTGGCATTGAGGGAGTATAAAGTACAGTTTTGTACCTACCATAAATGTAGATGTTCGAAGATCCACATTGCTGCAGTCATAACCTGTGGGTAGTCCGCTGTCCTCGGTCGGCCCGAATACCAAAGTATTAGGCTGGCGTCGGTCATGGGCGCTCAGATCTGACGTCAGTGCGTCCCAGTATTAAAGCGCATGACCGACGTCATATCCTCAGTCTTTTCTTGCCCCAGATGTCAGAAGGCCCAAAAAGAAAGGCCACAGCCTAAAATAGAAAAAACTTCCAAAACCCATGTACAACCAAAATCTACAACCTAAACAAACAAACACTCCAAACTACAGAGGGGAAGGAGGGAGGGTAAATTGGACTGCAGCAATGTGGATCTTCGAACATCTACATTTATGGTAGGTACAAAACTGTACTATGTTCTTCATCTCACATTGCTGCAGTCATAACCTGTGGGTAGAATCCCAAAGCAAAAGTAAAGGGAGCTTGGCCAAATCATAAAGCATTGGGGGCTGCTAATAAGCCCTGCAAGACTGCAGTGGCAAACCCAGCCCTAGACTTGGAATAAAGAGGGAGATGGTAATGTTTAGAAAAAGTGTGCACTGAACTCCAAGTAGCTGCTTCCAAAATATCTTTGGTAGCTACTCCCCTCAAAAAAGCAGTAGAAGTGGCAGTAGCCCGAGTGGAATGAGGTCTGATTCCAGCCGGAATCTCCTTACCATGATGAGAATAACAAAAGGCAATACAATGACCAATCCACTTAGAAATAGTTTGTTTAGAAATAGGTTTCCCCTGAGAGTTCGAAGCAAAAGAAACAAATAACTGTTGAGACTGTCTGAAACTTTTAGTCCTGCTCAAATAATAACGCAACTGCCTGTGAATATCCAAAGTGTGCAAAATTTTCTCCCCTTTATTTTGGGGATCAGCATAAAAAGTAGGCAAATGAATAGATTGGTTCAGGGCCACATTTGAAACCACTTTAGGCATAAAAGTAGGGTTAGTACGCAGAGATACCCTATCCTTATGAAAAATCAGGAAGGGCTCAACTGCCATGAGAGCCTGCAATTCAGAAACCCTTCTAGCAGACGTAATGACCAACAAAAAAGCAGTCTTCCAAGACAAAAACTTTAACTCAGACGTAGCTGCAGGTTCAAAAGGAGGTAAAGTAAGCTTTTCCAACACAAAATTGAGATCCCAGGAAGGAGTAGGAGCTCTACGTGGGGGTCTTATGTTCTTTGCCCCTCTAAGGAATTGTTTAAACAAAGGATGAGAGAATAATGGTGAGTCACAGTCATAGTGAGCAGAAATGGCCGCAGCATGAACTTTTACAGAGGAGAAAGACAAACCTTTGTCTAATAATTCTGTAAGATATTGAAGAGAAACACTCAAATTAGGCCTGGAAACATCAAAACTCTTTGCTGTGCTCCAAATAAAAAATCTCCTCCATTTATCAGCATAAACTTTCCTTGTACTAGGCCTTCTGGCCTCCAAAATAACATCCAAAACTTGTTGAGGAAGTTTCGGCCCTTCAGGTTCTAGAACAGAATATGCCAGGCTGTTAGATGCAGGGACTGAATCCTGACATTAAGGAAATGATTGCCCGCCTGGGACAAAAGGTGTGGAATTGAAGGCAAAGGCCAAGGAGGCTCCCGTACTAAACTCCTCAGCAGAGGGTACCAGTGCTGTCGAGGCCAATCTGAAGCTATTAGAATCATGGAGGGCTTGTCTTGTCTGACCTTCAAGAGCACCTTGGGAAGGAGAGGCAGAGGAGGAAAGGCATAGACGTGAAGATTGCTCCAACTGAATGATAGAGCATCCACTTTCCAAGCTGTGGGATGAAACATTTTTGTGCAAAACTTTGGCAACTGGAAATTCAGTGGAGAAGCGAACAGATCTATGTCTGGAGTCCCCCATATCACTGTCAACTTTCGAAATACATGAGGATCCAACTGCCACTCGTGGGGATCCACCATCTGTCTGCTCAAAACATCTGCTAAGGAGTTCTGTGCTCCTGGCAGAAACCTTGCCTGAAGAGTGAGGTGCATACTGAGAGCAGTCTCCCACAGAATCATAGCTTGTCTGCAAAGAGGTTACGAATGGGTTCCCCCTTGCTTGTTGATGTACCACATGACAGTTGTGTTGTCTGTTTGAATCAACACTTGTCCCGGGTGAAGTAAATCCTTGAAAGCCATCAATGCAAAATGGACTGCTAACATCTCCTTCAAGTTGATATGTAAATGTTGAAGTCTGGCAGGCCACGTGTCTTGAACCCACTTTCCATTGAGGTGCGCCCCCCAAGCCTTGTCCGAGGCATCTGTCGTTAAGATCTGACTCGCCTCTGGTCGGGTCACAGAGAGTCCCTTGTTTAGGTGACATTCCTGAGCCCACCACAAAAATTCCTTTTGAATGCAAGGTATTATTTGAATGACAGTGTCCAGATCGTGGCAGTGTTGTGTCCATACATTTTTGAGATACCATTGTAGCTTCCTCATATGCAGTTTGGCATTGGGAAGCACCAGAATACAAGATGCCATGAACCCCAAGGCTTGAAGGACTGTCCTTGCAGTCAGCCTGGACCGTAGAGACAATTGCTGGAAGTAAAGTGCAAGGTTTCTTTGCTTGTCCGGGGTCAAAAAAGCCATCTGGGAAGCTGTATTCAGTCTCACACCCAGAAAGCACATTTCCTGAGAGGGTACTAGACTGGACTTTGTTTCGTTCACAGAATACCCTAGGCACCTTAACACTGCCATAACATACTGTAGATGGTGAAGAAGCTTGTTTTCGTCTTGAGCAAGAATCAGGCAATCGTCCAAATAAGGATAAATTTGTATTCCTCTTAACCTTAAGAAGGCTATCACCGGGGCCAGAACCTTTGTGAACACCCTGGGCGCAGTAGATAAGCCAAAGGGCAATGCAGAGAACTGATAATGTAAAGTCCCAGCCTGAAAACGCAGGAATCTCCTGCAACTGGGTCTGATAGGAACATGAAGATAAGCCTCTGAGATCCAGAGTTACCATCCAGTGGTCTTTGCCCAACAGAGGCAGAAGTTGTTGCAACGTCAACATTTTAAATTTTGGAATGTCCAGGTAAGTGTTGAGGAGAGATAAATCCAAAATTGGTCTCCAAGTGTTTCCTTTCTTTGGTACAAGAAACAGGCGAGAATAAAATCCTAGGCCCACTTCTGACAAAGGAACTTGCTGTATAGCCCCCATTTGAAGAAGCAAAGAAATCTGTTTGTGAGCCTCTACTCTTTGCTGAGGAGGAACGTCTGGCATGCCTTTGAAAGGAGGCAATGTGTGGAAATAAAACTTGTAGCCTCGGTTTATAATGTCCAGTACCCATTTGTCCTGGGTGACTAAAAGCCAGTTTTGCTTGAAAAGTGCTAACTTTCCTCCCAAAGGAGCTGCCAGACAGGAGGGATCTGGCAGCTGAAGATGTAGGTCATTGGGCCTGTTTACGAAAGGACTGGCCCCTGCCCTCACTTGTAGATGGTGCAGGGGAACTCCACGTTCTAGGCCTGAAAGAACCCTGAGCTCTGCCCCTACCACGTCTAGATCTGCCCCTAGACTGTAAATCAGAAGAAGGGTAAGCCCATCCCTTAGTAGGCCAATTTCTGCTAAACTTAGGGGGCTGCACCTGCAAAAAATCTTTAACAGTCTGCATAGACTTAGCCTTGTCTTCCATTTTCTTTAAAACAGACTCCACAGGAGGACCAAACAAAACTTCAGACTGCAAAGGAGCATCCAAAATTCTAGCTTTAACATGCTCTGACAAACTCTGATCCTTAAGCCAGGCGTGCCAGCAAATAACTGATCCAGTGGCAGCCACCCTGGAAGAAGCCTGTAAAGCATCGAAACCACACTGCAAGGAATGCTTACCAACCTGATCAGAAGCATGAACCAACTCCTGTAATTCCTTACACTCTATGCCCTCTGCTAAAGCATCTACCTTAGATTTCAATTGAGTAAGGAGAAAATTCTGGTACTTTAACATATGAAACTGGCAATTCAAAGCCCTCATTGCTAGAGTGGAGGAGGTGTACGCTTTTTTACCCCACCTATCCAAAGCTCAAGATTCTCCATCCATAGGAACTGGATTCTTTACAACAGAAGCCCTGACACCCTTAGGTCCCTGACTAATAGTTTCTGGGTCAGCCCTTGGGCTCTTATACAGATATTTATGAGCCTCAGGCACCCTGTAATACCTATCCGGTTTAACTGGCGCAGGAGGCAAAGAGTCTGGATTAAGGGAAGCCTCAGAGAAAACATCCTGAACAACATCCAAAACAGGAGGTATAGCTAAGGGCCGATGTTGAGGCAAAAACAAAAATTCCCTAAGCCTCTTTCGGGAATCCGAGAAATCCCGACCTTCCCATCTAAAATGCTCCCTCATAGAATGCAAGGTTTCTGAAAAGGAAAAATCCTCTGGAGGAGAAGCAGCAGGACTGGAATCCTCTGTGTCCGAATTTGAATAAGGAGGAAAATCCTGAGTGTCTTCAGCCGAAGACTCTGAGTAATCTGAAACCTGTTCCAAACTTTCCACTTCTGGCTCCACCCTAGGCCTCTTATCTGGAGGGGGCATAGAACCCCTGATTAAGGAAATTAAATCTTCTGCCATTTTAAGCATGTGTTTTTTAGGCACAGAGCCTGCAAACTAGGACTGACACCTGAAGAGGGCAAACCAGGCCTGCCCTTAGAAGGTACCTTAGAGACTGAAGGAGAAGGCCTAACCACCTTAGGCAAAGAAGGGAGTACAGCAACCTGAGAGGCCCCTTCAGCCTGACCTGACTCCTGTGAGGCCACATCTTGCAAAAGCAAGTCTCCCCCTGAGACTCAGCTGAAACCTCGGCTGGATCTACAGCTTCCAGCGTAGGTTCTAAATAACCGGCGTCCGGAACGGACGACTCATCCTGCTTGGACCTTAACAACTTATCCTTGCGCTTCTTAGCAGAAGCGGGCGTCGGAGGATCCGACGGCATATTATAATTACACCGCTTCCCAAAGACCAGCCTAGCGCAATCTAACCTACGTTTAATGGTGCGCTTATTAAACCTAGCACAAAAGCGACACCCGACTACGTCGTGCTCAGGCCCCAAACAAGGAATACAAAGAGAGTGGTAATCCCTATGCGGTATTTGTTTCCCACAAGAAATACAATTATTCACTTTTTCTGACATCCGGAATTAACTGAGGCAAGAAAAAACAAAAATATTCCCCAACGGGGTACTTAGCCCAACTTGGTTTCGGTCTGAAACTCGAAATACGAAAATTTCAGAACGCCGAACGGCACTTGCAAACGCTGCTTCTGCTTCGGACCATGCGGCAAAAAAGACTGAGGATATGACGTCGGTCATGCGCTTTAATACTGGGACGCACTGACGTCAGATCTGAGCGCCCATGACCGACGCCAGCCTAATACTTTGGTATTCGGGCGGGCCGACCGAGGACAGCGGACTACCCACAGGTTATGACTGCAGCAATGTGAGATGAAGAACATCTGGCCAACAACCTACCATAGGTCTAACCTCACATTTTCAGAGCAGGATGGCTTAAAAGGACTGTAAGGGTATACAGAAATTCAGGCAGGCATCATTCTGCATGCCCACCTTGAACATGGTTGGCAGATGCTCCTTACAGGTAGGAGTGACTGGGATTTTGACCAACATGGGCAGAAATTTGTTACACAGGTAAAAACTGTTAGTGGCAAAAAATATGCATAACTGTAAGCACTATTGTAGGGTCACTAACATGATCTCTCATACCCACACAAGAGACCTTGCCTTAAAGAGGAGAGGAATGGGATGAATGGGGGTTCATGGGATGAATGGGGGTTCAAAGTGACATGGAGAAGTTCCTGGCCTCTCAGTCTGGGGAACACAACAGTTCTCTCATAGGCAGATTGGGACTTGACACTGGGGCAGACTTTCACTCAGTAGGATGCCAGTGGCTGATGTCCTATGTGATATCATGCAGTACAAGTTAGTCAGAACTATACCCATTCCCAGAATGGTCATTTTGTTCTTACAAGCATATGATGACTTTTAGCATTAACAAACTGTAGAAGGTATGTGTCCTATACATTTTGCATTCCATTCTGTTTTAAAGCTGTAGACTCACTGGAACTTGCGTGCATGAAGAGAGTACTGAAGCTTGGCTGTATCTATTTTTATAGGTGCTTTGATGTCTGGGCTCTCTCCTTTGGATGTTGGCATGCTAGTTCATGTTTTAGCCTGTTAAGAAGACAGCCCGGGATGCCGTCTGATCCCATAGAGGCTGAGTTTTTTGCACTGGACATGGTTTTGATGATCTATTCAGATATGCAGGGTGGGTGGGGGGTGTTTGGGGCAAGGTTTGCGATAGATCTGGAGAGGATGGGTGTGAAATTTTTGCCAAACCTATCTGCTAGCAGGTTTGCTACCTCTGTGGGGTCCACTGTGTGTGATACCTCTGGTCACTAGTTTGCACATGCTTGGGTCCTACTTTTTAGGCTACGTACATAGGTGTAAAAAACCTTATGGTTACCCTTGGCTGTGCTAAGTTTTTTTTTCTCAAAGAGGCCCTTGGAGGAATTAAAAAGTTGTCATATTTGTCTGTTTAGGCTGAGGAGGGTGCTTTTTTCATTGTTGCTGCTAGGTTCAGGGTTTGCAGCTGAGGGTGCAGAATCTGGTTCTCCTGCTGAGACAACAGGGAAGGAGTCTGAGGCAGGTGCCATGGAACCAAGCATGACACACTGTGCAAGAGTGAGTACCAGTGTTGGTGAGGCCAGTCTTATGCAATTAAAATCATCCTTGGCTTGTCCTGTTTGATCTTTAGTAGTACCTTGGAGTACAGAGGGGGAAGGCATAAACTGATAGGTTTTTCCAGCTGAAGGATAGAGCATCCGCTTTCCAAGCTAGTTTGTGGGGAATCCTTGTGGTTCTGGGGGGAGGCAAACAGGTCTATATCTGGGCTCCCCCATTTGCTTGTCAACATGTTGAAAATCCTTGGTTCCAGTTTCCACTCATGTGGGTCCATAAGGTTTCTGCTTAGTCCGACTGCCAGTGTAGTTAGTTTTCCTGGCTGGAATCGAGCATGCAGATTCACTTGGTAGCTCAAGGCTGTGTTCCACAATGCCATGGCTAGTCCGCAGAGGGGGTAAGAATGTGTACCCAGCTGCTTGTTTATGTACCACATGACAGTGCTGTTGTCCGTCTTTACCATTAGTTGTCCTGGAAGAATGTGGTCCTTGAAGGCTGTCAGAGCATTCTGTACAGCTAGCGTTTCCTTCTGATTTATGTGCAGGTGCATTTGACTTGGGTTTCATTTGCCCTGAATGCACTTCCATGCCAGGTGAGCCCCCCATGCATAGTCTGATGCATCTGTTAAGATTTGGGTGGCAGGAGGTAATGTGAATGGTAGTCCCCTGTTTTGATGGCAGGCCTCCGCCCACCAAAGGAACTCTTGGCGTAGGCAAGGTATGATAGGAATCCTTGCTTCTAGATCCTGTGAATGTTGACAACATAGGCTTTTGAGATACCACTGTAGTTTCCTCATATGCAGCCTTGCATATGGAATTAGAAGAATACAGGAGGCCATGAACCTCAAGGCTTGCGGTATTTGCCTTGCAGATAGCTGCGTTTTTGTGGCCACTTGTTTAAAGTAGGCTGTCAAATAAATCCGTTTCTCTGGCGTGAGGAAAGCCATCTGGGAAATTGTATTCAAGCTTGCTCCCAGGAATATAATTTGTTGACTGGGTACCAGATGTGATTTCTTTTCGTTTATGGTGAACCCCAGGCAAGTCAGTACCTTTTGAACAAAGGCCAGATGATTCAAAAGAATGCCCCGGCTTTCTGCCTGAATTAGACAATCGTCCAGGTATGGGTATATTTGAATATTTCTTTGCCTGCAAAATGCAATGACTGGAGCTAGGCACATTGTGAATACCCTGGGCGCAGTAGATGAGCCAAAGGGCAGTGCAGAGAACTGATAGTGCATGTAGCCTGCTTTGAAGCATAGGTATCTTCTGCAAGACTCCCTGACAGGGATGTGCAGGTATGCTTATTTTAAGTCTAGTGTTGCCAGCCATGCATCTTTGCCTAGCATAGGAAGCAGCTGGTGAAGAGTCAGCATTTTGAATTTTGGAATCACCAGAAAGGTGTTTAGTGTAGAAAGGTCCAGGATAGGATGCCATGTATTGTCTTTTCTGGGTACCAGGGAAAGTCTTGAATAGAAACCTTGTCCCTTTTCCTCTTCTGGTACCAACTGAATAGCCCCCATGTTTGAGAGAGAGAGTACTTGATTTTGGGCCTCTGCCCACTGATTTGGGGGTAGATCTGGCCACCCGCTTGGTGTTGGTAACGTGTGGAAGTGAAATCTGTATCCTTGGGACACTATTTAAAACCCATTTGCCCTGGGTAACGAGGTGCCAGCTTTTGGCCTGCAGACCAATCTTTCCACCTAAAGGAGCATTCAGTTGGGAAGTGCTTGGAAGTTTTAAAAGCAAGTCATTGAGACAGTTTTCCCATAGGGGGGAGTCTTACTACTCCCAGATTTGGGTGTGGACCCCCCCCCCCACTGCTTAGTCTTGTGTGTCCCTTGGGGCTGAAACCTGGGGTTTCTGCTGTGTCTGGGTTTGGCTTGAGAAGACCTGGAACATTTTTAGAGGGCCAGTGCCTACTAAATCTAGGAGGCTGAACTTGTAAGAAATCTTTAACAGTTTGCATAGATTTAGCTTTATCTTCCATCTTTTCAAGAACTTCCTCAGCTTTGTTGCCAAACAGGTGGTCCTGATTTAAGGGAGCATCCAACAATTTAGCTTTAACATGCTCAGGAAAAGATTGCTCCTTAAGCCAAGCATGCCTTCTGAGAACAGACCCATTAACAGCAGCCCTGCAAGAGGCCTCTAATGAATCAAATCCACATTGCAAAGTATGTTTTCCAATCTGTTCAGCAGAGTGCATTAAATCCTGTAATTCTTTATTTTCAGCACAGTCAGAAATCATCATTTTCTGTTTAAGCAATCCAATAACATGTTGATACTTTCTATTTCTGTGTCATGGAGGGGATATAATCCTAGGCATGGTCAGATCCTTCAGCAGTGCAGCAGGTGACACAAACCTCTGTGGCTACTGGCTGTGAGAACAGTACTGTACATATATTTGTGTTAACTTTTAGTTATGTACTTACCATATCGTTAGATGTCTGGGATCCATCTCGCCTACATTCTGTACTGATGGGTTCGGAGCCGATCCTCGGCTCCGACTCGGCACGCTATGCTATAGAGCAAAGTCTCTTATTGGCTGAGCTATTCTATATCCCAGGATGCACCACCACTACTTCCCCATATCTTGTTTGTCCACACTCATGCACACACACATAACTGTTTATATAACATTGCCAGATGTTTCAAGATGAAACGATAGTACTCAGACCGTCCGGTCTCTTCTGATCTCTAAGGCAGGGGGAAGGAGGGTGGGTTATTAGGAATGTAGGCGAGATGGATCCCAAACATCTAAAGTTATGGTAAGTACATAACTACAAGATGTTATGTGATCCTATCTCGCCTACATTCTGTACTGATGGGACAGCGTCCCTAGCACCTGATTCCTGGGTGGCTCACTGGAAAACACTCCTGAGAACTGTGGAACCAAATGAAGCTCGCCCCCGAGATGCCACATCCAATTTGTAGTGGGAAATGAAGGTGTGCGGAGAAGCCCACGTAGCCGCAGCACAAATGTCGCTAATGGCAAGCTTAGAATGGAATGCTATTGAAGTACCCATAGCTCTTGTAGAGTGAGCATTGACAGAGGTTGTAAGCTCTTTATTAGAAGAGGAATAAGCCTGACTAATACAGTCCCTGATCCACTTGGCAATAGTGACCTTTGACACGGCTTTGCCCAATTTATTGTCCGAAAAGGACACAAACAATTGATCTGTTTTCCGTGTTTGTTGGGTCCTATCTAAATAAAAGCGCAATTGCCTGTGAACATCCAATGTGTGGAAGATGTATTCCGCTTTGTTTGAGTACTTTGGGAAGAAAACTGGAAGTTCTAATGACTGTTGCAGGCAAAAACTGGAACAAATTTTAGGGACAAAGGATGGGTTAGGCCTGAGGGATACTCTATCTTTGTGAAAAAACAGGTACGGTGGTTTGACAGATAGAGCTTGAAGCTCTGAAACCCTTCTGGCTGAAGTAATCACGACCAGAAAGGCAGTTTTCCAAGAAAGAAATTTCAAATCACAGGTTGCTGCCAGTTCGAAGGGGGAGGAGGTTAAGGCACGTAATACCACATCGAGATCCCACGGAGGAGCAGGATGAGAAATCGGAGGTCGTAAAAGCGCAGCACCTTTTATGAAGGTTTTACACAATCTGTTGCTCATCAAAGGTGGGTTTATAGATTCATGAAAATTGGAAATAGCTGCCAATTGGACCTTGGTGGTAGAGACTGAAGAACCTTGATTGAATAGGGAAGTTAGAAACTTCAGGACTTCTGACACCGAGACAGTGATGGGATCTAGACCCCGGAGTTGAGCCCAAATAGCAAATCTCTTCCATTTGCTAGTATACAATTTCCTAGTGGCAGACTTGTGGGCCGAGGATAAGATACGTATGACTTCTGGGTCTAAAGTATGATTCCTGACTATAGTCGGAAGAGGAGGAGCCAAGCTGTTAACTTCAAAGAGTGAAGGGACTGATGGAGTTGTCCCGACTGGTGAATTAATAGGTCCGGGATCTGATCCAGGAACCATGGACTGTCCAGTGCATACTTCCGAAGATAGGGAAACCATACCTGACAAGGCCAGTAAGGGGCAACTAAAATCATTTTGCTCCCTAAGTGAGTCGCCTTTTGGATCACTCTGGGAAGGAGGGGAACCGGAGGGAAGGCGTATAGCAAGCCGGTGGGCCAAGGATGGGCTAAGGCGTCCATGGGAATCTCCCCCGGAGCTGGAGTGAGAGAGAAGAATTTTCTGCACTTCGCGTTCAGCGGGGTTGCGAAAAGGTCGCAACAAGGAGTTCCCCATCTTCTGAAGATCTGAGTTGCCACTGCATCGTTCAGAGACCACTCGTGAGGAGGGAGAATAGTTCTGCTTAGTCTGTCGGCTATCACGTTGGATCTCCCAGGGATATGAGTTGCTACCAGAAAACGTCTGGTCACCACTGCCCATTCCCAAACTCTCATGGCCTCTCTGCAAAGGGGGTAGGATCTGGTCCCTCCCTGCTTGTTCAGATACCAGACTACTGACATGTTGTCAGACTGAATGGCAATTACGCCCTGAGGGAGGTAATCGTGGAGAGCTTGTAGAGATAGAATCACCGCCCTCATTTCTAGAATGTTGATGTGAAGGAGACTCTCGTCGGAATGCCAATTGCCTTGGACTGACCTGCCCAGGTAATGTCCCCCCCACCCCGTCTGGGAGGTGTCCGTCGTCAATGTGGCCATAGGAGGAGGTGGAACGAAGGGTCGTCCCTGATCCAGATTGGAGGACACCAGCCACCAGCGAAGGTCCCGTTTGCAGGTTTCCGTGATCCGTATGAGGTGACAGAGGGAGATCCTGAAAGGACCACTGGGTCGATAGGAGCCACTGGAGAATTCACATATGCAATCTTGCTAAAGGGACTAGGAGAACAGTGGCCGACATGGAGCCTAATAGCTGCAGGACCATCCTGGCTGGGGCTTTGAATTTGAGAAGCAAGGCTCGGACTTGAGCCTGTATAGTCTGTATCCTTTCTGTAGGAAGATAGACCCGCATTTGGTTTGAGTCTATCTCTACTCCGATGAACCTTATGCGCTGAGATGGCAGCAACACAGACTTTGGCCAATTGAAGGTGATTCCAAGGGAAGTGCCTAGTGATATGGTGGCTGCTAGGTTCTGCAATAGTAGACGCCTGGAGGTGGCAGTTAGGAGCCAGTCATCCAGATACGGAAACACCTGGAATCCTAGACTCCTCAGGTGAGCAGTCATGACCACCAAACATTTGGTGAACACCCTGGGGGCTGTGGTGAGACCAAAGGGCAGTGCGCAGAACTGAAAATGACCGTCTCCCAGGCTGAAGCGCAAATGTCTCCTGGACGCCTGATCTATCAGGATGTGATAATAGGCGTCCTTGAGATGTATGGAGCACATCCAAACACCTTTCTCCAGCAGTGGGAGAATGGATTGTAAGGTGACCATTCAGAACTTGCACTTCTTGACTGATCAATTTAGGTTGCTGAGATCCAAAATGGGCCTCAAGTCCCCGGTCTTTTTTGGCACCAAAAAGAATTTTGAGTAAGTCCCTAATCCGATCTGGTCTGCGGGGACCGGTTGGATGACTCCTTTTTGAAGCAGCTTTAAGATTTCGAAGGCTGCGATTTCCCGTTGACTGGGTGGCGGGTCCGGGATTTTCCTGGACGGCGGAGGGGGGTGAGAAAAGGGGATGGCGTAACCTCCGGCGATGATTCGAAGCACCCATCGGTCCTGAGTGATGCCCTCCCAGGCTTTTAGGTGCCTCGAAAAACGACCCCCGACTGGCTCCAGAGCTGCACAGTCGGGCAATCCTTCAGGGATTGTGGAAGGCTGAAGAGCCACGAAATGACTCGCGGTCTCCAGTGTTGCGGGGGCCTCTGCCGCCTCTGGGATGGCGTCTTCCAGAAAAATTTCCCCCTCCTCTGCCTCTAGAAGGGGGATTGTCCTGCTGCGAGGGATAAGACTTCTGGGATTTACCAGTTCCACAGAGTCTGGATGCTCCCACGCCCTTCGACAGATCAAATCTAGGAGCTCGTTGAAGGGCGGAGACACCCAGGAGGCGGAGGGCTGAGCCCCGAAGGCCTTGAGGAACACCGACTTGTCAGCGGAAGGGGGTTTGGAATGCCAGCCGCCTCGTTGTTTGAGGGCTTCCAAGATGTCTGCAAAGGAGACATCATCCGAGGACGACTTAGGGGACCCCTCCGCATCATCAAGATCAGTGTCCGACGTGAGAGACTCATCGGGGGAGTCGACGTGCTTCCACTTGCACAGTCTTTTCCTTGGGGGTTCCTCCGAAGAAGCTTCAGAGGGACCTCCAGGAGGGGGGGAAACCCCACTGGGGGTGACCTCAGGCCCCGGGGCTCCGCTGTCTAGCGACAGGGGGACTACAAAAGACCCAGTCTCTGTGTGTAGGGAAGGTGCCGGTGAGACCGTGGAGGTAGCCAAAGAAGATTTGGCCAAAGCACTCCTCATGGCCCTGAAGGCCGGACCGCTAGAGTCCTGGGAAGGTCCAACCCCCGGGGCCACAACAGTAGATGGCACCCCCACAGCTGACGCACCAAGAGGAAGGCTCGGAACCGAAAACATCGGTCCCGAAGCGTCACCCCCGGGGCCAACCGAGGGGGTCCGTGTACCGAACCCTGACCCGAAAGCCGGGGTTGGAGTAAGGGTCGGAGCCGACCCGAAAACCTCCATCGGCTCCACCAGCACCGGCTCCAACGGTGCCGAGGCTGTTGGAGGAGGAACCAGAACTATAGGGTGGGCCATCGGCTCCGAAGCCGATTGGGATGTGGCCGAAACTAATTTCTGGAATACAGGAGACTGAAACAGCCTTTGGAGCACCCTGTCGATGTCCGAATCCGACATCTTGGAAGATCGGGAGGAGACCGATCGGGTCCGAGCAGACTTCTCCATCGGCTCCGAAGGACTGGGGGACCGGCTCCAAATAGACTCGATCAATATCGGTGCCGAGGGAGATTCCATAGCAATTTCCCTCGGTGCCAAAGAGGGCTTCGGCGCCGAAGGGGAAGAGTCTGAGCCGGCAACCCTCATCGGCTCCAAAATCAGTGGAGCCGATGAAGGTGACCCGCCTCTCGAAGCCCCAGCCATCGGCTCCGAAACCAGAGGGGTCGAGGCTGGAGGCATCGAGGCAGACCGTTCCACCCTCAGCTCCGAAGTCCGTGGAGCCGATGGAGAAGCCTGCCTAGATTTCTTAGTGGTCGGTTCCGACGGGCTGGTCGGAGCCGACGATTTCTTTTTCTTAGCTGAAGAGGAAGATAAGGCCTCTTCGAAGGAGGGTTTGATAAGCCCTTTTAAGATCAATTTATTTTTCCTCTCTTGGAGGACCCGAGAGGAAAAAGCGTGACACGCTGCAAGACTCCCGAAGGTGTTTGGCGCCTAAACAGTACACGCATAAGGAGTGATCGTCCATGATGGACATTTTGTAGTTGCATCTTGTACATTTTTTAAATCCTGAGGGTCTATGCTCCTTAGACATAATGCTTGTAGACACTATTCACTTTGTCAGAGAAAAAAACACTATGGAACTCAGTACCAATGGTTTACACAACAAAAAATTCCTTTTTTTTAAACAAGAGAGGCGAAAGCCCAAGAAAAAATTACACGAATGACAAACACACCAACAGGAGGGCCAAGAACCCTTTAACTGAAACAGGTACTTGACCTCTCCGAAACAACAAGAAGACTCACTAAAGAACGAGGGGAAGGCCCCTCTAACTTAAACTGAAACCTTTCCCTGTCCAATCACAAAATTTTACCACAAAATTTCCACAAAAACACAATTATACACAACGATAGCTGTTAAAACAGCTTTTGGGTTAAGATTAAAGAAATTCCTGACAGAAAAAACTCTCAGAAAAAAGCACTTAGCTCAGCCAAGTTCGAGACCACGTCCTAGCTTGTAAGCGGCAAACGAGATCTGGGGAAGTAATGGTGGTGCATCCTGGGATATAGAATAGCTCAGCCAATAAGAGACTTCGCTCTATAGCATAGCGTGCCGAGTCGGAGCCGAGGATCGGCTCCGAACCCATCAGTACAGAATGTAGGCGAGATAGGATCACATAACATCATATCTTATCCTAACAGAGATAATTTAAAATACCTGGTTAAATTATTCTGCATATAATTCCAAAGCATCCTACCTAAGGCAGGCAACAAGGATGGTTTAACCTGTGAGCATTGCTGAACTGTTGAAATTTGATGTATGTACTTGTTTAACAATTACTTTCTAGTTACTAGTGAAGTCTTGTACATAAAGTCTAAAATATCTTATCAATTGCTTGTAACATGTTTTTGTATAAACTGAAGATTCCTGAACTGTTTAAAATGTACTGTATTTAACTGTATAACAACTAGTATCTGTATGTTAGTAGTCTAGTAATCTCCTGGAGCTTATCTCCCCGGGACTCTACTGAAAATGGACATAAATCCAGTTATACTATCCCGGTCAACAAATTAAAATAAATAAATAAACCTGCTGCATCCCTTACCATAATTTTCTGGTTTCTGTACACAAGGATTTTATGGTGGATATTTACTATGTAGTGCCTCATCATTTATAAATCACTCTGTCGCACTGTTTACCCTCAATATGCACTTGCAATTACTTTCATAACACTCTCATTATATACTCATTTGCATGCTATGCTGGCCATGGTACTTTGAAATCTACTGCCACCAAACTACATGCTTCTCTGAAATGCCCCCACCCTGCAAGCCACTGCTCATCATACAATTTCAACCTCTGTGCAGCATTGCCTGTTTCTGAATTTCAGCACAAGTCCTGCATAATGATGTAATGTGGTATTCTACACCTGCATTTATGCAAGGTTCTGTAGTCTACATAACTGACCTAGTGATTTAGTAAAATCAACTTTACCTCTGCCTTTTTTTTAATAAATTAAAAAGATCTTTTTATTTTATTAATCTTTTGCTTACCAAATTAGTCAAACTAGACTACTGGCCTCTTTTCAGGGGAATTCTGAGATGATAGTTATACTACCAAGGGAAATTTGGTCAGGGTATCGAGGGACTTCCTCTACTCTTTTCAACAAGTGCTGTGGGGTGTTTTTTTACATCTACTCTCAGGTACCACCGGCTAATACAGATCGGACCTTGTTTTAAATGACAATGGGGATAGAAAATGTCCTGTTAAACACTTGTATACTTATACTCCCTAGGTAGATGTTTGTTTGTGTCTTTCGGCTTTTCCCGGTTAGGGGTCGCCTCAGTGGAACTCCGGTCCACTAATGATTGGTAGTGCATTTTTACGTACCGGGTTACCAGCCCTGACGCACAACCTTCAACGAAGGCACGCCCCATTCACGTATGCCTCCACACAGAAGACGCTCTAGCTGAGAATCGAACGGGACAAAGTCTTGCTATGAGGCGACAATGCTACCGCAGCACGACCACCGCAGTCTAAAGCCCATTTTTGTTTCTCTAATTTATGTTTTGATTACCAGGTTGCCCACTGAAATGAAGGCCACGTTCTGTGGAGGAACAAGGTGAAAAGCTCCACAAGCAAGAAATGTATTTCACATGAACAAATGCTATATAGCAAAACAAATACAATTTTCACAAATTTTCAAAATATCACAACTTGCATACTAAAATGATGTTTAAAATCACCACACAATGTTAAATATATTGGTAAGAATAATAAACAAATACTGACGTGCAGAAAAACAGACAGTGCAACAATGTTAGTTAAATTCTGTGCCACAGATAGCTTACAGTATCCATAGCAAGTGACCATTTGTCACAAACCATACTGAATTCAGGGCCAGTCGTGAGTAAACTGCCATCCAAATGAAAAGCCCCCCCCCCCCACTGCCCAATACATCTTGGCCTGCTGACACTACGGAGCTTACTTACTACTCATTTTTCCTGCAGTTATTCATTCATTCAACATCTAAGCATGACTACTCTGATAACTGTGAAGGAAATTCTCTCAGGTACATTTTGAAGTTTTTTAAGAAACCTTTTCATCCAAGATTTGCCTAAGCAAAGAACATGATCAAAGACAGAAATGCAGCCTTACTTTTCAACTTTGTTTTTCCTTGCATTATGTCATCACAGTCTGACCAAAGATTATAGGGTAATAATGGAAGTGAATGATTCGGGGGGGGGGGTCTGGTGACCACTAGGGCCACAAATCCAATGGATTACAAGATGGTTTGAGATGCATTCAGAGTTATTTTCTTAAACTACTTTTTCATCTAATGATTACCTGAACAAATATTTTTTTCCAGCATCCTTTCACCACATCCTAACCAAAACTACAGTGTAGTAACTGTAGTGGATTAAGTTGGGGATCTGGGGGGGGTCGCTAGGCACCCCCAGAAGCCACTGAATTTCAAGATACTCAGAGATGCACATTTAGAGGTTTTTAAACAACATTTTCATTCAGCAATGGCCTGAACAAAGACCATGATTAAGGAAAGATATTTAGTACTACTCAAACTTTGCTTTTTCATGCATCCTTTCAACATGTCCTAAATTACCAAGACTACGTTGTACTAAATTAAGCTGGGAGGCTGCTAGGCACACAGAAGCCATGGGGTTATAAATGCTCAAGGTGGACTTCAGTGATTTTTTTTTTCAACCTTTGATCCAATGATGGCCTGAACAAAAGTCATGATATGAAAAAGAAATCCAATCTTACTTTTTTAGTTCAGGGAAGAAATAAGCTGTATCCAAGTTTTAATTCTCAAAGGTGACCAAACACCAGTTCACAAAGTGAGAGAACAAAAATGCTTGTGAGAATACATATATCTGGGAATAAGTAGTCACTTTGTGTGTATCCTCTTTATGGCATTACATTAGTATTAAAATTAAGGCACAAGTGCTCACAGTCATTTATTTCAAGATGCTGCTGTCATATTTATTATACAGCATGCCTCCTCATCCCCATGCCACCTTCTGATGTCAGACTGGGATAAAAATGAAAAACAAACAGAGCATAGCATATTTGCTGCCCAACATATATATAAACAGAATTTGTATACATTTAATCTCCCATTAAATAGTAACAATTGCAAATACTATTAGTATTAGCAGCATTAAATAATTGTAAATCATATAGATATTTACTGTCACCCAAAAGATAATCACATGTATATTCATCAGATGTTTGACTGAGGAAAATAAAAATAATGCTTCCAGCTAGTTACTTCTAGAGAGTACAATACCCCTATGTAAACTATAGTGACCCTCTGATGTTTGTAAGGAGAGAAAAATACTGACCATGATGACTGATGGCTGACACTCCCCAACACACATACACACGCGCACAGTGACCTTTTGTGTACACCTATGAGCAGGCCTGGTTTTAGACTAGGCTGGGTTCAGGGCGCAAGCAGTTATTAAGCCCTTGTCAAATTGTACTTAAAAAGCATTGGTGTGTGGGGAGCTCCCAAAAGTTCTAGTCCAAGTATTCTGGGATATATATATTTGTCAAAAAATAAGACTGAATTGTTAAACTGAGTCAGTGGCAACATGGACAGCAACTTTCAGACAACTCCAAGAAAGCAGTAGCCACTACTACGTAGAACTCAAGACGTCTGATTGTGTAATGAACTTCACCTTTCTTCCAAACAAATAGGTGCTGCACATTAAAACATTACACGTTGTTTCACAATCACATCAGTCTTGCAAATCCAAACTAATAAGCACACAGCAGCAAGCAGCTAGGCAATTTCCTCCACGGAAAACAACCACAGCAATTATGCCTAATCTGTCTGGGCATATCAGTTAAGTAGTCCAACTTTTCTCACAAATACGCATGCTAGTTTCAAAAAGCCACACAGTGACTGTATATAAACCGAGTGAATGACAACAGGGACATTTATTTTCATCCAGCCAACCCCAACTTCCACCAAGCAGTTATAGCCACGACCACTGAAGGCGATGTAATGTCATTTTACCTCCACAGTCCACACAAACAAGTTGACACACATTAAACTATTTCAATCTAAGTTGCTCCACACAAATCAAAAAGCCACAGAAATTGCCAATGCCAAAATATCTGGTTGATCACTGCCAGCCTCATAAAAATAACAGTTATCTCACCATGCCAGCCCTCTTATCTCAATTGTCCACAATATTGCCAGAAATAACAGTATAACCACTGCCAGCAACATTTAAACAGTAGTAACCTGTACCACACAGCACTATTCCTCTCACCACAACTTTCCACACCAAAAATACTTTCACTGCCAGCATAAAAAAAAAGTTACATGTCGCTTACTGCACCATTCCAATTTCCTGCCTTGTCTGAGCAGAGAGTCTATACTTTTTTTCATGTAAAAAGAAAAAGGAAATGTATCTTTCAGATAGCTTTGCATCTTACAAACATTGTGAGGTCTCTACTCCTAACTCCTCACAATGCTCAGGATTAACCCTAGGTAAGCTGTCTTGAATGTTTTCAAATTAGCTGGAGAGCTGCCCCCTTGGAGCACACCTGGTGCATTTTTGTTTGTCTGGACTGCCTTCTTCTAAAACTATTAGGACCTGTAATGCTTATCTGATGACTCTAGGCACACAGATGGATTGTAACATTCAAATAAATGAAGTGTATGAGAGTGGACAACATAGGGGGGGCAGAAATTAATATGCAGTGGTTAAGCATTGCCACTTCACAGCAAGAGGTTCTCCGGTTTGATTTTTGGCTGGGTTGCCTTCTGTCCGAAGTCTGCATGTCCTCCCTATGGTCATGTGTGTTTTCTCTGAGTGGTCCAGTTTCCTCCCACATCCCAAAGATAAACTGCAGGTGGACTGGACACTAAATTGGTCCTAGGTGTGAGTGTGTGCCTTCTGTGGAAGGCTGGGTGCCGGGGTGGCAACTGGACACTGTACAACTCCACTGCCAATTGTTCTGTGGACTGTTATTCTGCTGTGGTGACCCCCGAAAGGAGAAGACGATGGCTTAATTAGGCAGTGGCAATTAAGTTTGTGCCTAAAGGACAGCCATTACATGTTAGTTAGGAGATGACAGGGGAAGAGTCCTTGGTTCAGAGTAAAGAATGAGCTTAGCTAAAATATGGACAAATTTATTTGAACCTAATCAGGAGACAATATGGTAGTTCACTACCTACATTTGAAGAACAATGTTAAGTGAAGAAGCAAGATACAAGCTTGCATCTGGTGCTCTGACTGAACCAGCTTCTAACTCCATGGAAACTTCCTAACACTTGTCTGTATTTTTAACAATACAAATGACCTAGGCTTCTAAGGAAAGTATCTCATCCAGGATAGTTTCTAGCTATTTAGATTTCTCATCATAAGGAATACTATTCACATTGTCTGATGTTAACTGAAAATTGGATTGGAAGGAGAGTATTTCTGTACCATCTACTACAAAAAAGCAATGGGCTACTATACAGTTGGTCAAACAACAATTTCTAGAGGAGAAAAGCCTGCTTTAACAGTTTTTCATTTTACAGGGTTCTGCTGCAAACAACCGGGCTACTTCACCAGCATACTGAACCATATGAGGGGTTCATGAATGGTCAGGTACTATATTTACATATGGGCAGCGATCCACGCTTTGATCCCCAAGGGAAACCTTTTTTCCTTCTAAATTCTGGAAGAAGCACATTTCCTCATCTAACTATGTACACAGTACTTGTGAGGTACCCATTAAACAAATGTAAAGTATCTTTATGCATTCATCAAGAAGACAGTAAAAAAAATACACAACTTATGGTGCTACCTTGTTATCGGCCTGTTAATGACAGGCTCACAAGTGATTACTAGGCCAATGACCACAGGGTGCCCTTTATAAGCCTAGCCATGCTTCTGAATTTTATCTAACAAGTTTTGATATCAGAGGATTATTTTACGGGGTATATGCAGGCTTGGGCACAGGGTGGTCAAACATGTAGAGGTTGCCTCTTTCTAACAGATATACAGATGCCAGACTGGGGTAAACTTCCAGTTCCTCAAGAAATGGTCCAAGTTACACTTCAGTTGGGTTAAGGAAGAGCTCTGCTTCACATGGGTGGGAAGCCTGTTCCAGAGAAATGGAAGTCTCTGAGATGCATATCTGTCCCTCCAACATGTCCTACTTATGTCACAGACAAGGTTTAGGTCCTTGGATTCGGTAATTCTGATGCCATTTGTTTTGCAGATGTGAAAGGTCCATTAAAGTGGAATCAAAAGATACTCTGTAGGCCAGGCATAAATTGCCACTCAGCAGTCTGCAGGAGTCAGATTACAGGGATAGGGCTTTGAGAAGGTCCACACAGGACATGTTGTTTATGCTCTGTACTGTTTTTGTGAAGAACTTCTGTGGACACTCAAGTTGCTGTAGATGCCTGGCCAGTACATACCAGTGGGAGCATTGTAATCTGTGATTGGTCTGATGAGGGTCAAACACAGTGGAACAATGACATCCTTGAACCTAAATGCCATACTCTGTCCCAACATAGACTGATTTCTTTACTACAGCAGACATGCTGGTCAAAAGCCAAGTTGCTGTCTATATGTGTTCCCAAATCACTAACCACTGGGTCTAATCTTAGAGCGTTTTATCAATGTAGTAGTTTCCTGGAGTAGCCATCTTCCAAAAGGATGCAGTTATGCATTTCTTGGCAATGAGTTTTATACTGTGGCTCTAGCACCAGTTACTGGTGTATGTCAGATATTCTTGGAAAGCATTTGTGCCTTTGGGGGATTCCATGATTGAGCCTAGTTTGTAGTCTTCTGCAAACCTGGTCAGCTAGAGTCCCTTGATCATCATCATCTTCTTTCTTCTTTTCCCGGTTAGGGGTCGCCACAGCGGATCACCTGTTTCCATTTATTCCTGTCCTCTGCATCTTGCTCTTTCACACCAACCACCTGCATGTCCTCTCTAACCTTATCCATAAACCTTATCTTAGGCCTTCCTCTTTTCATCTTACCTGGCACCTTCATCCTTAGCATCCTTTTCCCAATATACCCTGCATTCCTCTTCAGCACATGTCTAAACCAACGCAATCTCGCCTCTCTGGCTTTGTCTCCAAATTGTCCAACCTGGGCTGACCCACTAATATGCCTATTCCTAATCATATCTACCCTCGTCAATGCAGTGCAAATCTTAACATCTTTAACTCTGCCACATCCAGCTCTGACTCCTGCCTTTTTGTCAATGCCACTGTCTCCAACCCATATAACATAGCTGGTCTCACTACCCTTTTGTAGACCTTCCCTTTCACTCTTACTGGTACTAGTCTGTCACAATCACTCCTGACACTCTTCTCCACCCACTCCACCCTACCTGTACTCTCTTCTTCACCTCTCTTCCATACTCGCCATTACTCTGAACTGTTGATCCCAAGTATTTAAATTCATCCACCTTCGCCAACTCTACTCACTACATCCTCACCATTCTTCTATCCTCCCTTGCATTCACACACATATATTTCGTCTTAGTCCGGCTGACCTTCATTCCTTTCCTCTCTAGAGCATATCTCCATCTCTCCAGGGTCTCCTCCACCTGTTCCCTACTCCCACTACAGATCACAATGTCATCTGCAAACATCATAGTCCACGGGGACTCCTGTCTGATCTCGTCTGTCAACCTGTCTATCACCAGTGCAAATAAGAAAGGGCTCAGAGCTGATCCTTGATGTAATCCCACCTCCACCTTAAATGCATCTGTCATTCCCACTGCAGATCTCACCACTGTCACACTACCCTTGTACATATCCTGTACCACTCTTACATACTTCTCTGCCACTCCTGACTTCCTCATACAATACCACAACTCCTCTCTAGGCACCCTGTCATATGCTTTCTCTAAGTCCACAAAGACACAATGCAACTCCTTCTGACCTTCTCTGTACTTCTCCATCAACACTCTCAGAGCAAACATTGCATCTGTAGTGCTCTTTCCTGGCATGAAACCATACTGCTGATCACTAATCATCAGCTCCCTTCTTAACCTAGCTTCCACTACTCTTTCTATAATTTCATGCTGTGACTGATCAGTTTTATCCATCTGTAGTTACTACAGCTCTGCACATCACACTTATTCTTAAAAATCCTTACCAAAACACTTTCTCCACTCCTCAAGCATCCTCTCACTTTCCAAGATTTCATTAAACAATCTGGTTAAAAATTCCACTGCCATTTCTCCTAAACACCTCCAAGCTTCCACAGGTATGTCATCTGGACCAACAGCCTTTCCAGTCTTCATCCTCTTTATAGATATCCTTACTTCCCTTGATGTTTGTCTTGATTTCAAGAGAAGTAGATGCCAAAAAGGATCTGCCCCAGCAGAGAGCCTTGTGGAGCTCCACAAGTCACTGTCCCATTCATACAGGTAGGTATCCTGACTTCCTGGGTGCTATCTTTGAATCAGCTAGCTATACAGCAGGTGACACAGGGAGCTTCTACTGCAAATACTTTGGTCAGGTCAATGTCAGCATTATGCACCATTTTGCCCTCATCCATTGCATTGGTGACCTTCTTGAAGTCCATCAGGTTGAGCAGGCCTTGGTCAGATCACAAAGCTATCTCATTCAAAATAAAAATCAACTTGGAAAACCCAGCAAAACCTGTTACAGTTAGAAACCATTTTAAAGCAAACTACATCCTATTAAGCAACAGTCTGTCAAAATTCAATGCCCCACCGACCCCAGAGTTCACAACATCCTATAAAGAATAATTCACAGAAAACTAAACCATGATTATAAAGTGTTTATGTCTATAATGGCTAAAAGAATGGCAAAAGTGATACCAAATTGACAGATATGCATCAGTGTGGTTTTGTGGAAGAGAGGTAAACATTTGACAATATTAACTGAACACTGATGACCCAGAAGAAAGCAGAATGTAAGAAAGTACCACTTTTATTGGTTGGTCTTGATGCAGAGAAAGTATTTGACAGAGTAGACTGGGACTTTGTGAGCAGGGCAATGGAAGCATTTGCTTTCCCTGATACAATTATTAGGTTGATTATAAGAATATATGAGGGATCGGAGGTGAGAATTAAAGTGGGTGGGGTCCTCTCCGATAATTTCTGCTTGAGTAGAGGGAACCAGGCAGGTTTGTCCTCTTTCCCCTTTGTTGTTTGCATTATATTTAGAACCACTGGCAAAGAAAATAAGGCACTCAGAAATTCAAGGTTATAATTGGTATGGTAGTCAGGAAAAGCTGGCTCTATTTGCAGATGATATTACTTTATATATGACAAAACCAAAAAGGGACATTACAGTGTTGTGGAACATTTTAAAATAGTTTCATATCTTTTCGGGATACAAAATTAATGAAGCTAAAACAAAGGCAATAGTGATAAATTATGTACCCACACACAAATTGGTCCAACAATATCCATACTTATGGGGACAAGATAAAATGAAGTATTTAAGAGTATGAATTAGAAACGAGACTGTGGTGGCAGCTAAAGATGTGCTCCATGACACTAAACAGATGATAATACAAAAACTGAGAAACTGGAAGTTTTGTTATATGGATATGGATACAAAGATACAAGCCATTAAAATGTTTCAGTCCCTTTAGTCTTACACAGGGCAGGCATACTTTTATCACCCGGAGGAAAAGAGTTGAAGGATACTATCTGGGGAAGGGAAGACAGCAAGGAACAAGTGGGATAAGCTGATTTTACCATCAGAACAAAGTGGGCTAGGATTACCTAATTTGAGGGGGGTATTTTACAGCAACGCAGTTAAGGCTGTTATAACACAGCACAAGTGGAAAACTATAATTCAAAGTGGAAAGGAATGATGCTGACACAGGGAGGAAGCTCAACAAATAAGGAGAGATTGGGATTTTGGATGCAGACTCATAAGAACGACCAAAATCATACAGAGTATTATTATCCATAAAATAGCAGGGAGTATTCAAAGAACCAAACCAGCACAAAAATGGAGAAGAGAGATTTTGCCAATAGGGTTGACTGTGGTCAGGGATATGGATAATAGGCAAGAGGGGCTGGAATTCATTAGAGAAAACTGGCAAAGGAACCAAGGTACTGGGAGCAAATAACTAGAAAGGGAAAGGTAATAGAATGGGTAAAGGCCAAGAATGTACGTGGACTGCAGGTTAGACATTACCTATACTCTGATATTAATCCTTGATAGGGAAGGCAAAGAGAAGGAAATAGGGGGCTCCTAAATGAAAGACGAGCACTGATTGAGTTTTTAATAGAATCTAGAACAGAAGCTGTTACAAAAGGAATTAGTAAAGCATACAAAATATTGCAGGATAACTATAAGAATCAGAGGAGCTTAGAAAGGATTGGGAAGAGAGAGACTGGATAAGCAATTCACAAAGAGACAATGGGGGGTATATGTATATCTCACAAATAAGCAACAAAGTCTAGAAGATTTACGATCTCTGCCTGGAAGTGTTTACACACGTATTTTTATACACAAAGTAGACTCCAAAGAATTTTTCCCTCAGGTGGATAGCAAATGTTGGAGGTGTGACGGGCAAGAAAAGAGGTAGTTGGAAACATATTTTTGGAAGTGTGATGAGCTAGAAGACTTTTGGGACTCGCTGCAGACTGCTCTGTCGGAGACGCTTGGTAAGCAGACTGGACTGACAGGGGAGATTTTTTTTTTTTTTTTTTTTTTTTTGAGTTATGCTACAGAATCATAATTGCCTAGACATAGTAAGGCCTTGCTGAGTCTACTTATGGTGGTTGCCATAAAAGCAATTACTAGAAAATGGAAATCAAAGTCTACCAAAACCAACTTTACTAGAAGTAGTGAATATAGTAACAGATAAAACAACTGGAATTGGGAAAAAGCAAACTACATAGGAAAACGGGAATTGTGGGAATAGTACATGAAGAGCAGGAACAGGGTTTAAGAGGCAGGATTTGAATGAGCTATATTATGTTTAACTGACAATGACTGGATGGTTCATAAGTGATGTATAATGTTTACAACTACAGTTGTTTCAATGTTGTCTATGTTTTTCATTTATACAAATGCAAGCTTGCCTTTGTCATATGTAGAAATTTAATAAAGATGTTTGGAGGAAAAAAAAAGAATTATTCACAGAAACACTGTACAAACATGTGAATGGCTGCACAGAAGCTGAAGTACGTATCAGAAGTAAGACCAAAACAAACTCAACACTGGTGGAATAACAGGGTGTATAACAAAAGGAAAAAAGTCATGGCCAAAGTCTCACAGAGCAATCCTCATGACAAGAGCTCACTAATAAAACTAAACAGGAAACTAAGAGGACTATAAATCCAACAAAGCCAGTTACAAGGTGAAGATAGCTTCTCAGGCAAAGACAACCACAAGACCTTGTAGAACTTTGTCCAAAACCTCAAAAGTAACATGCAACAGTGTGCTGAACTGATAGTAAATAGTACCACCTTAACTGAGGACAGTGACATAGCTAATCTACAGGCTGACAAACTCAGCTCAAACCTTACCTCCCACCATCCACTGTGGAAGCCCTACCAATAATGCAACTCCCCCCAAAAAATAAATAAATAAAAACTATCAGCAGGGAGTGGGTCACAGCAGCACTTACGGCTGAAAAAACTCAACTGGGCCTGGCAATATCCCAGGTAGCCTCCTAAATATTGAAACATGACCTATATCAGGATCACTTGAGTCATTTTCAACTACAGCCTCAAAACAGGCTACATTCCAAGCAAGTGGAGGACTGCAACAGTTCTCACCTTCTCAAGAGTGGACCATCAACTGACCTTGGAAACTACAGACTCATTAGTCTGAACAGTTTAATATGCAAAGCCAACAAATCACAGAAATGAGCATAAACACTGGCAACCTAGAAACAATGCAGCCATTTCACTTCGGTTTTGTCAAAAGTAGGTTATGCCTACTTAACCTGGTAGACTTCTTTGAGACGGTAACCAAGGCAATGGGTGAAAACAGTGCGTGCCACCTACCTAGACCTGGCTAAGGCGTTTGACATAATACCCCACTCAGGTATTGTGGACAAACTCACTGAACTAGGCATAAATTCCTACACAACTTGTTGGATTGCCAGCTGGCTCACAGATGGATCCCAAGAAGTCAGGATTTGTGATACCACCTCCATAAAGAGGCAAGTCACCACTGAAGTACCACAGGACTGTGCTGGACCCACTCATATTTGGTATCTACTTCTTGGAGTAGAAGATGTCAAGGGCCTCTGGCTCACCAAGTTCGTAGACAACTGCAAATTGGGAGCTATCAAAAATAACCCCTATGACACTAACATCCTGCATGAGGGTTTAACACAGAAATGACTGGTGCCCAATCTAAGGATTAAAATTCAATGCAAAGAACTGCACTATAGTGCCTTTTTGGGAAAAGATCTACCCAGTCAAATTACTTCATTTATAAGATACCCCCCCAAGAGTTGACCCAGTAGTTAAGAGGATCTGGGAACATATGTAGACCGTAATCTGGCCTTTGACAAACACACAGTGAAGGCAATAAGAAAATAATTCCATGTCACCCAACTTATAAGTAAGGATATGACATTCACATCCATGAAAGTTATACTACCACTCTACTCATCCCTTATTAGACCCATCATGGTGTACAATGCCCCCTTCAACATTGTACCAGACTAGGCATACACAAAAGTTGGAATGCCCATAGAGGTTCTGCACCAACAATACCTGGGGTATTACACACTATCCTAAACATACTGCCTTAGAGCCATACTTCTCAATCTCTTGGCAAAAAAAATCTGGACAAAGCCAAAAATAATGGGGGGACAAAGGCCCAAGAATAGGGACAAATTTTAAATATTGCTCTCAGAAACTTTGGAAGTTGCTTGAATAAAATGTGCGTTACACCATGCATTATCTGGAGGATATGAAGTCTGAAGCTTATGTGTTTGCCTTTAGTTAATGAATCCAATCCTCAATGATTTGCCAGAAAACCACAAATCCTATGAGGAATAGACCAAAAATATGAAAAGAAAAATCTAGAAATCTGCAAAAACCTAGAAAGTTGAGAAGTATGCTTACATCCAGCCCTGATAGAGCTTCTGCACATCTGCAAAAAGAGCAGTACCAGAAACACTAGATCTAGAAATTTGAACTTTGCAACAAAATGAACTTGCTGGGTAGACGTATGTGACTCAAAGGATCGCCATACTGTGGAACAGGCTCCCATCCATGTGAAGCAGAGTCCATCCCCAAGCCACTGGGTGGGAAATGACAAATTGATCCTCAGTCTGGCCCTCCTATCACTTACAGATAGAGGCTGATATTAAACATACCACCCCCACACAACTTTTTAGCAACCTCCTAACATACCCCTCCTATCAAACATACCCCCAGTTAAAATACAGATATTTCCACGGGATGCAACTGGGCTGGATTGCATGACTAGGCTTATAAAGGCCCTGATGGTTGTTAGCCTACTATATACCTATTAACATATGACCTGCCCTTGACAAAACCAAACTGGGTTGGATCTGGTGTCTGAAGGTTTCCTATGTCATTGCTTATTTCCATGGCTTTGCTTTATATAAAATAAAACAAGCCAATTTAACATGTTCACAGTTTAAAAAATTATACAACACATATATTCTTTTATACAATCAATCCAACACTACATAGATTACTCCCTGCCTTCCCATAAACTTCTCTCCTCCTTCAAAACATTATTCAGCATGCATTGTTCCCACAATTTCTTTTTATGTAATTTGCTGCCACTCTTTTCTAAAGATCCCACTTTCAGTTTGTTTTATCTCTGTTACAATATTCACTACTTCAAATACAGTTGGTTTAGACTTTGATTTCCATTTTCTGCCAATTACATTTTTGTCAGCCACCAGAATTAAACTTAAGGCTTCACTATGTATAATCATTTCAAATCCCGTATCCCAGCTCAAAAAAATAATTTCCCTAGTTATACCCATTTGCTCACCCAATATTTCTGCCAGAGTACACTAGGAAATTTTTGAAGTGTGTCCTCTCATTCTATTCCCAAAATATATGTTCCCAGTTACCTCCTCCTTCCCTATCAAACCTCATTTGCCATCTACCTGAGAAAACAATTCTTTGAAGTCTGCTTGGGGTACAAAAATATCTATGCAAATACTTCCAAACAAGAATACTAAATCTTCAAGACTTTGTTGCATATTTGGGAACCATACTTATGTCCTTCCATTGTTTCCTTGTGAACTGCTTATCAATTCACTCTTCTCAGTCTTTTATAACCACCTCTGACTGATTCCCATTGTTACTGTGCAATATTTTATATGCCCTACTAATCATCCTTTTTTTAATAGCAGCTAAACACTCTACCACAGCAGGTCTTTCACTTAGGATTCCCCAATCTTTTTTCTCTCTGCCTATACTCTGATGTCAATCCCTGATAGGGAAGGCAGCCTCTAGCCTGCAGTCCAAATGTCTTCTTGGCCTCTTCCTATTCTGCTACCTTTCCCTCTACTTATTTGCTCCCAATAGCTTGGATATTTTGCCCGTTTTCTGCAGTAAATTTCAGCCCTCTCATCCCTGTTCTCTAACCCTAGTCGCAGTCAGCTCTACTAGCAGAATCTCCTTTCTCCATTCTTGTGTTGGCTTAGTTCTTAGAATTCTTTCTGCTACCTTATGAATATAATATTCTGTAAGGCTGTTATTCTCCTAAAAGATATGTATCCAAAATCTCACTCCCTCCTTATTTCTTGAATTTCCCCTGGCTTTATCATCATCCCCTTCAATCTGAATTACAGCTTTCTTTTTGTGTTGTGTGTATGAGCCTAAACTGTGTTGCTTTAAAAATCCCTTCGAATCAGGTAATGCTACACCAACTTGTTCTACTGGAAGGATCAACTTATCTCACTTGACCCTTGCTCTCTTCCTCTCCTAGATAAAATCCTTCAAGTCTGTTAATTACTAATGACAACTTCACCTCTGGTTGTTAAAAATATGCCTGACCTATATATAAAGCTAATGGAACTCTGACAGATCTGGAACAAAATGGCAAAAGTTGTTGTTGCAGAAGAGTCTGTAGTGTACCTGGGCAAAGCAGAGATGAATCAAGACCACAGTATCTGGCTCTAGAAGTGGAATTGTTATGGAAAGACTGTAAAAAAAAAAAAAAACTGGAAGTCCTGGTAGTAGAAATGGAGTTGCTCAAGCCTAAACAATAGTGGCAACTACACCATCTTTGCTGAACCAGAACTTAAAACATTTAAACTCTACTGTCAGCACCTCTATTGTTCACTAGCAGCAGCAAACTAAGCACTGCTATTTATAGTGGACAGCCTGAAATGTTTGTTGTATTTTACCTATTGCTTTAGTGTTGATTTTTTTTGCCTGGTGAAGCTACCCCTTTCTTTCGGTCTAAACAATAAAGTGACTGTTTTTCCTTCAAAGTACAGACTGTGAGCAGTCTAAAACATTACTCTGTGTGTACATGTGTATGTGCATCTTCAAAAGGTAACTATTTTGTAATATATATATACATACATATATATATATATATATATATATATATATATATAGATATATATAGATATACACACAAATAAAATACATGTGTACTAGTTTTTACAAATGTGCATTAGGTCAGTCATAATCCCATTGTAAAATGTTTGAAAAATAAACAGAATGACATTTGTTGAGAGGGTGGCCTAATGGTTAAGGTGTTTGCCTTACAAACACAAGGTGCAGGGTTTGAGTCTCACAAGGGATAATTGCCTAGGCTTAAAATGGTTCGCAAGGGTAGTTAGCCTAGTACTAACCTATGAACCTATATGAAATGCCTGACAACCTTACAAGATCAAAGGGAACAATCTCTACTGTGCACAGAGTGAACTGCTACATAACGGCTGCAATCAGCAGCATTTGCCAGTGACTAGCAAACATACAATTATCAAGCTGATGTTTAATCAGCAAACATCCTGCTAGCACACCAACAATCCAACTGTAAATTACTGCCAGCACATCATGCATTTTAACCAAAAATGGTACAGACGTCAAATATAAACATGTGATTGCTAAGTGACTTGCACAACAGCGAATTTAGAGCTACTTAAGGCAGTTAAGTACATAATCAAGAAGTGCATTTTGGTATTGTCCGTCTGTAGCAGGCAATCTCTTTTACACAGGATTGTTGTTTAAACTTTAATATTTGTTACAGATACAGCAGGGGATCTAACTGTCCACCATGTTCAATAGTAAAAGTTAAATGTTCAGTCTGACATATCTGCAGGTGGACGTAGATGTACAAGTATGCCAAGACCATTAAAGAGATACACTAGCCATGTATAAATGTCATGAAGACCTTTAATAGCTAAACAAAGATTAAGATACATTCAGCTGTACTACACTGCCTAATACCTGCAGAGACAATGGAATATGAGGAAGCTGTATCCACAGGGCAGTGCCATTCAACAATCACACACTCCTGGACAAATTGGACAGGCATACGAATGTGTCTTACTGTCTTTCAGCTTTTCCCAGTTAGGGGTCGCCACAGCGGAACCCCGGTCCGCTGACTGGCAGTAGATTTTTACGTGCTGGCTTGCCGGGCCTAACGCACAACCTTCAACGAAGGAACGCCCATTCACGCATGTCGACACACAGAAGACGCTCTGAGAATCAAACATGCAACTTCTAACTGTGAGGCGACAACGCTACCGCAGCACCACCGCTGCAGTATAGACATACCAGCCAAAAAGGTAATCCTATGTTACACATTAATGGTTCTCTGTATGTTATGGAGAGGCAGCAAACCAAAAGAAAATATTAGGCATGTCAGTTCAAGAAATACTATAAATATGAGGGGAAACCCGCTGTGACCTGTAGAGAGCAGGCAGGTGAGTAAGACTGTAGGTCGCCATCCACCAAATATGCAAGATTGATATGCAGAAATAGAGGACACTGTGCTATTAAAACGCGAGATGAAATAAGTAGAGCTCCCTCATCAGTTATCGTACCAGACTGTATGGATACATGTAACATCAGATTCTGCATGCAAAATGCCCAATAGAACGTCCTTTGCAGTTTATGAGTGATGTGTTAGATAATCATTGAGCAATGCTTGTACAACTCCAGGAATATTAGAAAGTTTAAATCCAGAGTTATGGATTATTACTGGTTATGTTCTTACCATAAATTTCCATCTGTATTGGCGACCCCTAACTGGGAACAGCTGAAAGACACAAATCATCTCAAATCTGACTTGGCTGCTGTCCAAGGTCAGATTCAAAGCTCAAGCTCCTCCCATCCTACCCATAATGCCTCATTCCCCCCAAATACCTCAGATCGAGTTTGCAGCAACCCTGAACACAAACCAGCAATCTTATGGAAGCAAAGATGGGCATTACAAATACTAATGAAAACAAGATCCAAGCATAAAGATCAGGAGCTCAAACAGGAACTGTGGTTCCCATGAAAACCTCCCACCAGGTGTCTCAGTCATGGACAGGGGTAAGGAGCGATGGAAGGTTGAGGAAGAATGCAGTGACAACACAGATGGAACTTTATAGGAAGAACATAACTTCTTTACCTGATGTTATTCTTCAACCTGTGAGACAGAGTCCCCAGCTAAAACTACCCTAGCACTGCAGAGCCAAAAGCAGTTCTATTCTATTCCTGAAGGTAATGTCGAACTTATACTGTGTAATAAAGGTATAAGAATTTGACCAAGTTGCAGCAGCACAAATGTCATCAATAAACACTCTAGACCAAAAGGCCTGAGAAGTTGCCATAGACCTTGTAGAGTGAGCCTTGACTTTGCCTGGTAACAGCCTTTTTTTTTAAGAGCATACAAAGGAAATAAAACATTGCAACCATTTAGCAAGGGTAGTCTTGATGGCTCGCCCTTTAACATCAGAAATGGATACAAACAGTTCTGATTTTCTATAAGACTTAGTTCTGCCGAAGTAAAAAAGTAATTGCCTATGAACATCAAGATGGAGCGTATACTCATTTGTTTTGAAAGTTTGGAAAGAAAACAGGCAGGTTCATAGACTGATTTATATTATTTTCCATAGCAACTCTGGGAAAAAAGGATGGGTTGGTACGCAGAGTAACTCTACCTTTATGAAAGATTAGAAAAGTGGGTTTTGAGGAAACAATCTGTAGCTTTGAAACCCTTCTTGCTTTGGTGATAGCCACCAGAAAAAAAGTCTTCCATGAGAGAAATTTCAAGTATACCTTCACCGCAGGTTCAAAAAGAGGAAGGACTAGGGACTGTAAAACCATGGTCAGGGACTGTAAAACCATGGTCAGACCCATGGAAGAATAGGATCTTTGATCGGGGGGGGGGGGGGGGAGTTAAAAGGTACTTCTCAGAAGCATTTTGCTTAGAAGAAGATAGCTAGAAGAAGGTGTCAAAAGTTTCTTAGGAGAGAGCTCCTGTTAGGGAGACCTCTGTGCCAATGTACTTGGCTCTGAATTGACAAGTGGAGCCCCAAGAGGAGGCAGATAAGGAGACGACAGAGTCTGCCCCAAGGAAGTCAGATCAGAGGATTTTGGTGCCTTTTTCAGCAGCTCCAACACAAAGATCTATCCAGGGAGTGTTTCCTAGAGGGTGAGCCCCTGACATAGAAGGAATACAGCAGGAGAGGAGGTAGAAGGAAGCAGGCTTATTCTGCCAATCCATCAGGGCAGGCAGCTGGACAGCTGAGCAGACAGGGCAGGAGCTATCCAACTGAGAGGGACCTAGACAGTACACGCACTCCCTGTGGGCAACAGACAAAGTACCGTTGTGTACACTTACCATAAATGTAGATGTTCGAGTGTATTCACTGTTGCAGTCATCACATTTGGGTTATCTGCCTACAGGTATCCCTCAGCCGGCCTGAATACCAGTCTCTTCGGATTCCTGCGTCGGATGCTCTCTCTTCTTCCATGACATCAGGTCGTCGGGGGTATAAAACATGCAGCCAATGCCATTACATCAGTTTTTCTTGCCCCAGATGTCAGGTGCCACCACAATGGGAAGCAATTATATGTTATGGTACACCTCCATCAAAAAGCAAATACACCAGAAAAACTTAAATACACCAAAGAAGGAAAGGTAGAGCCAAGAGAAGTCAGGGGGCTGCAGGGAGGTACATTCGAACATCTACATTTATGGTAAGAGTACACAACTGTACTATGTTCTTCGTGTTTCACTGTTGCAGTCATCACATTTGGGTTGATTCCCAAAGCTAAGGAAGGGAGGAGGAAGTTAAAGAGCATTAGGGCCAGCTATTAAGCCCTGCAGGACTGCAGTGGCAAACCAGCTCTGGATTTAGAAAAAAATAGGCATGTGGTAATGCTTGGTGAAAGTATGTACAGAGCTCCAGGTAGCAGCTTCTAGGATGTCCCTTGTAGGGACTCCTCTGAGAAAGGCTGCAGAGGTAGATGCAGCTCTGGTGCAATGTGATCTTATCCCCTGTGGGGTAAGTTTTCCATGGTGCTTGTAGCAGAAATGAATGCAATGGGATATCCATTTGGAAATGGTTTGCACCAAAGCCAACTAGCAGCTGTACAAATTTTCTGAGAGGCTTAGTCCTGTCCAAATAAAAACTAATTTGTCTGTGCACGTCCAGAGTGCAGTATTCGTTCCCCTTTATGGATTAGGGAAAAAAGTAGGCAAATGAATGGACTGATTTAGGGCCACACTAGACACCACCTTGGGCATAAAGAAAGGCTTGGTCCTGAGGGAAACCCTGCCGGCATGGAAGATAATGAAGGGTTCCACTGCCATGAGGGCCTGTAATTCAAACACTCTTCTTGCTGAAGTGATGGCTAGAAGGAAGGCTGTTTTCCAAGAGAAGAATTTCAACTCTGCTGTTGCAGCTGGCTCAAAGGGGGGGGGGGGGGTGAGCTTTTCCAATACAAAGTTAAAGTCCCAGGCTGGAGTGGGGGCTCTCCTGGGGGGTGTTAAAATTTTGGCCACTCTAAGGAATTGTTTTAGCAGGGGGTGAGCAAAGAGTGGTGGCTCAGTATTATAATGTGCTGAAATGGCAGAGGCATGAATTTTAATTGACAAAATGGATAGGCCCTTGTGGAGCATTTCTGTTAAGTACTGAAGAAAATGAGGTAAGCTGGGCACCATTGTGCCCATCCCCTGAATCTGGCTCCAGGAACAGTATCTTTTCCACTTTTCAGCACAGGATTTTCTAGTACTAGGCCTCCTTGCCTCCAGAATTACATCCAGCACCTGCTTACTGAGGGATGCTATTGGAGAGCTCAAGGAGTTGGCCAGGCTGCAAGACTCAGGGTTTGAAGCGGAGGGTGCAGAATCTGGCCCGCTTGCTGGAACAGCAGGGAAGGGGTCTGGGGCATATGCCATGGTTCTAGCAGTGTCATACTGCTTAAGAGGGGGTACCAGTGCTGACGTGGCCAGTCTGGTGCAATCAGTATTGTCCTTGGCTTGTCCTGTTTGATCTTTAGCAGAACCTTCGAGAGGAGAGGCAGAGGAGGAAAGGTATAAACAGAGAGGCTTTCCTAGGTAAAGGACAGGGCATCCACTTTCCAAGCTTGACTGTGGGGAGTCCTTGTGCAGAATTTGTCCAATTGGTAGTTCTAAGGGGAGGCAAACAGGTCTACCTCTGGAGTCCCCCATCTGTTCCTCAAGAGGCTGAACATTTTTGGTTCTAGTTTCCATTCGTGTGGGTCCATGAGATTTCTGCTTAAGTCATCTGCCAGTGAATTTAGCTTGCCTGGCAGGAACTGAGCTTGTAGATGCACTTGGTAGCTCAAGGCTTGTTCCACAGAGTTATGGCTAGTCTGTAGAGAGGGTATGAGTGGGTTCCCCCTGCTTGTTTACGTACCACATAACTGTGTTGTTTGTCTGTCTTTACCAATAGTGGTCCTGGAAGAATGCGATCTTTGAAGGCTGTCAGGGAATTCTGTACAGCTAACATTTCTTTTTGATTGATATGTAGGTGCATCTGTCTCGGGTTCCATTTGCCCTGAATGCACTGCCCTGCCAAGTGAGTCCCCCACATGCATAGTCTGATGTGTCTGTTGTTAGGGTTTGGGCAGCAGGGGGTAGAGTGAAAGGGAGCCCCTTGTTGTGGTAGCAGGCCTCTGCCCACCAAATGAACTCTGCCTTTATATAAGGAATGATAGGAATCACTGATTCCATGTCCTGAGAATGTTGACACCATAAGCTTTTTAGATACCACTGTAGTTTCCTCATATGCAGTCGTGCATATGGAATTAGTAGAATGCAAGTGGCCGTTAACCCCAAGGCTTGCAAAATTTTCCTTGCAGATAGCTGGGGTTTTGTGGCCAATAGTTTGAAGTAGGTTGTGAAATAAACTTGTATCTCTGGAATGAGGAAAGCCATCTGGGAAGTTGTGTTCAAGCTTGCTCCCAGGAATACAATCTGTTGGCAGGGTACTAGGTGATATTTCTTTTCGTTTATGGTGTACCCCAGTGAGGTTAGAAGTTTCTTTATGAATGCCAGATGTTGCAATAACAATTCCTGGCTTTCTGCCTGAATCAGACAGTTGTCCAAGTATGGGTATATTTGAATATTTCTCTGCCTGCAAAATGCAATGGCTGGAGCTAGACACTTTGTGAATACCCTGGGTGCAGTAGATAAGCCAAAGGGAAGTGCAGAGAACTGATAGTGCATGGAGCCTGCCCTGAAGCGTAGGTATTTCCTGCAAGATTCCCTTACTGGAATGTGCAGGTAAGCTTCCTTTAAGTCTAAGGTTGCTAGCCAGGCATCTTTGCCTAGCAAAGGAAGCAGCTGTTGAAGTGTTAGCATTTTGAATTTTGGAATTACCAGAAAGGTGTTTAGAATAGAGAGGTCCAGGATAGGATGCCAGGAGCTGTCTTTTCTGGGTACCAGGAAAAGTCATGAATAAAAACCTTGTCCCCTTTGTTCTGCTGGAACAGGATGAATAGCCCTGATACTTAGAAAAGAGAGAACCTGCTGTTGGGCCTCTGCCCACTGATTTGGGGGTAGGTCTGGCCAACCGTTGGGGGTTGGTAGTGTGTGGAAGTGGAATCTGTATCCTTGGGAAACTATGTTCAAAACCCATTTGTCCTGGATAATGAGTTCCCAGTTTTTTGCATGCAGGACGAACGTTTCTCCTAAGGGAGCAGGCAGTTGAGCAGGGCTTGAAAGGGTTATGGTTAAGTCATTGTGCCATTTTCTCTAGGGGGGTGGCTTAACTACCCCCTGCTTTGGAAGTGGGAGCCCCCCACTGTTTAGGTCTGTGCGCAGCCTGAGACTGTAACCTAGGTGGTCTGCTGTTCCTGGGTTTGGAAAGAGAAGGCCTGGAAGAGACTGGAAAGGACCAATTCCTTGAAGGCCAATGCCTACTAAATATGGGAGGCTGTACTTGTAGGAAATCTTTAACAGTTTGCATAGATTTAGCTTTTTCCTCCATCCTTTTGAGGATGACTTCTGCTTTGTTGCCAAAAAGGCGGTCTTGGTTTAAGGGAGCATCCAGTAATTTAGCTTCAACACGATCTGGCAAGTTTTGCTCCTTAAGCCAAGCATGCCTTCGAAGTACAGACCCAGTGACAAGCAGCCCTGCAAGATGCTTCTAAAGCGTCAAAACCACATTGCAAAGTACGTTTACTAACTTGTTCTGCAGAATGCATTAAATCCTGTAATTCTTTGTGTTCAGCACGGTCAGGAATCAACATAATTTTCTGTTTAAGTAGTCCCATAATATGCTGCTGATACTTTATCGTATGAAACTGGCAATTTAAAGCCCTAATGGCCAAATTAGCAGAAGTGTACACCTTCTTATCCAATCTGTCTAAGGCTCTAGAATCTCTATCAGGAGGGGTAGGATTTTTGGCAGTAGTAGCCTTAATTCCTTTTGGTCCTTGGGAAATGGTCTCTGGATCTGCAGTAGGATTCTTGAACAGGAACTTGCGAGAGTCAAGTACTCTGTAATACCGGTTAGGTTTTCTGGGAGCTGGAGGTAAAGTGTCTGGGGAAAGGCTAGATTCCAAGAAAGCATCATCTACAATGTCCAGAACAGGAGGAATAGCTAAAGGCCTTTGTTGAGGAAGAAGTAAGAATTCCCTAAGTCTCTTTTTGGAGTCCTAGTAATCCTGGCTTTCCCAGCAGAAATGCTCTCTAAGAGTGTGCAAGGTTTCACCGAAAGAAAAATCCTCTGGAGGGGAAGCACAGGGAATGGAATCCTCAGCATCAGAGTCCTCATAGGTAGATAAGGGCAAATCCTGGTAATCAGAAGGAGCAGAAATACCAGACTCCTGATCAGAAGAATCAGAAGGAAAATCAGTTCTAGATCTCTTACAGGGGGAAGGCTGGCTTACCCTAATTAAGGTAATAATGTCTTCAGCCATTCTAAGCATTTGTTTTTTAGGAATATAGACCTGAGCCTGCGGTTTGGTCGTTGGTTTTCTACGCGTGGTGCGAGTTTTAGGCCTGGATGAAGATGATGGTGTCATTTTAAAATGCAAGTCTGTAGGCCTGAATACACCCTCAGAAGCCGGTGCCTGCACAGCAGCTCTGGACCCATCCAAGGTAGAGACATCCGCAGGTTGCATAGTTGAAGAAGCATCTCGCGGCATACCGGACTCCGAATGGGTCTCAGTAGAGGACTGCGAATCTGAAGTAGCAGGTATCAGGGGCTGTGAAAGCGCCTGTGTACCGGCGGACTGGCGACTAGCTTAAAATAGGTTCATAGGTAAGTACTAGGCTATCGGCCCAAGGGCCTACGTAAGCCTAGCCAACAAGTTTCCTGGCTTATGCCACCCAAGAAAGTTATTTTCCTGTGCCACTGTCGAGCAGAGACACAAACGTGCTTCCCGGGGTGTATTTCCTATTTCCCATCCACTCATCAAGATTTTTCTTGAAGAGTGCTAATGAAGAACTTTGCTTGACATAGATGGGTAGACTGTTCCAGAGTATGGCAAGTCTTTGGGACAGGAATCTATCATTCCAGCATGTCCTGTTTATTGTGGTGACAAGGTTTATGTCCCTAAAGTGTGTAGCTTGGAAGGATTGGGATTTCTTTAGGTGTAGCATGTCCAACAGCTCTGAGTTTGACAAAGCTTTATAAGTTAGGCATAGATCACCTTGGAGTAGGCGATATGCTACGGAGGTAAAGCTGGAGTTTTTTGAGACGGTCATTGTAGGGTATTTGTTTGAGGCCAGTAATCCTCTTCGTGAGGTACTTCTGTGGCCTCTGCAGCTGCTGCAGATGTCTTGTGAGGTACATTCCAAAAGGGGCATTGTACTCTATAATGGGTACAATGAGTGTCGAGTAGAGGGGAACAATGACCTCTTTTTTCCTGGATGAGAACCCTTTTATGACGAGGTGTGCCACGTAGAAGGACTTCCTGACTATTGTGCCGATGTGACTATCAAAGGAGACACTACTGTCCACCTGGGTCCCAAGGTCTCATCACACATTCAGTGTTAAGTAAATTTCTGCCTATGTGGTAGTTCACGGGTACAGAGTTTTTACCAAAGGGGATCACACTGCACTTTTTGGCATTGAGCTTGAGGCCATGGCTCTGACACCAGACATCTGTCTCAGCGTGGCCCTTCTGTTTGATGTCCACATCATTTGGGGGCTTGACTATGGCTCCTAGTTTGCAGTCATCTGCGAACTTCATTAGCCAGAGGCCTTCGGTGCTAGCCTGTACTTCAGAGAAGTAGGTACCAAACAGGAGAGGTCCCAGGACTGAACCCTGTGGTACTCCACTTGTCACTGGTTTGAGGTCAGATTAACAAATGTAAAATAAATAAAATAAAAATAAATTTGGAATCTGCAACTTTTACCATGTGGGTTCTATCAGTGAGTCAGTTGGCAACCCATCTTGTGTCATAGGGATTTATACCTAGTTTAGTGAGTTAAGCTATAATTCCAGAATGGGGGATGGTGTCGAAAGTCTTGGCGAGGTCAAGATAGGCTGTGTGAAGCACCTTACCCTCATCTACAGCTTTGGTGACTGCCTCAAAGAAGTTGATCAGGTTCAGGAGGCATGATCTGCCTTTCACAAACCCGAACTGGGTGGGATCCAGGGTTTGGAGGTTATCAATGTTTTTGTTTATGAGTTCCATGATGATACGTTCCATGGCCTTGCAGACCAGGCTCATCAGGCTAATAGGGAGATAGCTCCTGGGATCAGTGGTGGCTCCCCCTTTGTGGAGTGGGATAACTGTGCCATTCAGTGGGCACAAAGCCTGATGTGAGGCTATTATTGAACATGGTGCTTAAGTGGGAAGCCAGTTCGTTCTGAAGTTTATGTAAAATGCAGCCTGGGATGTTGTCCGGTCCCTTGGGTGCTGTGTTTTTGGCTTTAGAGAGTGCAGCTTTTACCTACATAGTTGTGATTACAGGAACTCTGCATTCTTCCTGTACTGACATGGGCCCTTTAGGAGGTGGGGGGGGGGGGTAAAGTTAGCACTGAACCTATCTGCTAGGGTGTTCGCAATATCAGTTGGTTCTGTAATTTTCATGCCATTGTGCTGTAACTCAGAGCAGATCTGGGTGCTGCCATCGAGATTCTTGACATAGCTATAGAATGCTTTGTAGTTGTCCTTAGAATTTGTGGCGATTTTGTTTTCATAGCTAGCTTTGGAGGATCTTATAAGGGATCTCAACTTCTTACTGTGGCTGACCAGGGAGCTCCTCCACTCTTGGGATTTTACTCTCTTTTGCAACAGTTTCTTCCTTCTATTGTAGTTTGTTTATGGCAGGGGACCACCAAATTGGCTTCCTTTTTTGGAGGATAGAGTCTTGGTTCTGTTTGGGATAGCACGATCCATGCACTCGTGTAAGTACTTATATAGTGCATTTGTGCAGGATTCAGCAGTTGCAACTGTATTGTCCATCTGCATGGGTGTCATGAAGTTCACCACTTCTGTCTTAAGAAGCATGAAGTTGACTTTGGAGAATTTTTTTACCATGGTTTCCTTAATGGGGGGTGGGGGCAGGATGTGGATATCAAGGGCGATTAGCTTATGGTTGGATCTGACCAATGAGGAGTTGACTTCAGGTGTCGAACCCCGGTCACTCATGTTGGTAATGACTAGGTCTAGGATATTGTTGCCCCTGGTGGGGTGTGGATAAGTTGATCCAGGGCATTGGAGTTTATGAATTCCTGAAAGCGTTGAGCTAAGGAGTTGGTACACGAGTAGTTTTCCCAGTTAATGGTGGGGTAGTTGAAGTCACCTGATTATTAGGGTGTTTGGTTGAACCCTAATATTTTCCAGTACATCAAGAAAAGAGGAGTGGGAATCCTGGGGCATGGTGGGGGATCTGTAGCAAGCTACAATTTGGATTGCAGTTTTGCCCAGAGTTAGTTGCACTTGGACAACCTTGGATGCATTATGCTGAGCAACTAGCCTGGAGGTGTGGATATCCTTAATGAATATGGACACACCTCTGCCTTTGGTGTTTTGGTCCAGGTTACATGGCTGAAAAGTGTGGTATGAGTTATAGCCTCGTAGTGCAGGGGTGCTCTCTGGAGCCTTGAACCAGGTCTCAGTCACTGCACAGATATCAATGTTCTCCATTTTAAGGAGTGCCTCAAAGTGAGTGCATTTTGAGATTTAGACTTCTAGAATTGAGTAACATTACCCTCAGTTTTTGTTTACCTGTTCCTGTTACGGTGGTGAATTTGTCATGGTTCAACCTTGCCTAAAAAAGGCACTACAGGGGCGGCAAGAGCCTTAGCCAGTATCCTGAATCCCAGAGCGACAGGTGCAGGCCATCTGTGGCAAAGCATCGTGGTCTGTCGACCATGTCATCCCAAGCAGACAGATACTGGATCCCCTTAGAATGACACCAGAAGCTTAGCCAATTGTTGAAGTCAATCATTTTGTCCCTGTACTGCGGTATCATTCTGGGCGATGGCAGAATGCTACTCAGGGCTAGGGTCATACCTGCCTAGGCTACAAGATCAAAGAGCTCTTCCATGTCTCTTTTCATGTAGTCCAGGGAGGTACGTCATTCACACCAACATTAGCAATGATAGAGTCATATTTGTACTTGTTGTGTTGTGACCTGAGTGCGTGGGTTATGTGGCAGATCCTGGCACCAGACAGGCAGCTGAAAGTAACCTTTTCCTTGTTTAGCCTGGTGAGTGGGACATCAGTGTGCCTGACTATAGAGTCACCTATGACTAATGTGTTGGGTACATTGTTTTGCCTTATTGGCTGTGGTTGAGTGGCACACTAAGTCTGTGGGCTATGTGTCATTTGGGTTGTGATGGGGGATGAAGGCTGCTTGCATTTCTGCTTTGGAGGTCTCTGTTGCTTAGGTTATTATTGAGGGCCTCTGCAAATGTTTTTGTGTTACTATGTGTGGATTTTGGTGGTGTAGATTTAGTCAGACTATGTGATGTGTGGTGTGGTGCAAATGTTTACCTTCTCTTGACTGTCATGTTCAGTCTTGGTTGGAGAGAGCTTTACCTCCAGTTTGGCTAGATAAGTGCATCTCTCACAGGTTGTTGTGTTGGGTGGTAGGAGGAGAGGGTTGTCTGTGTACATGAGGCAATTTCTATATTGCCTCAAGATGCCCAGATTCATCAGATAGACAGGAGAGAACAATGGGAGCTGGCCCTTGGACATGTCTGAATAAAAAACTATTTTCCTCTAGATAAAGTGAGGAAAGTCAGTACAAGAGCTGTTTTTCTCTAAGCAAGTGAGAAAAGTAAGTACAAAAACTGTTTTACTCTAGGTAATGAGGAAGGTTGAGTGCTATAGTAATTAGTAGCTTACTTAGTGCTTACAAGTTCTGAACAAGTGCTGAGCACGAATAAGCAAATTTAAGTGCTAAAATTAAGAATCTGTATCTGCACTAGACGAGTTACAGACAGAAACAAGTGCAAATGCAGGCTTTCAAATCAGAAAGTTGAGAGAGATGGAAAAGATTGCCCAAACGGCCAATATCTACAATTTCTGGGCCAGAACCACTCCTTACGTGGTAGACAGGTTACCTAGTGTTTTTGCAGCTAGCAGACAAGGATAGGCAGTACATCCTTTCCTTGCCCGTATGCAAGTTGCAGCAGCCAGATATACATAGTACACTCAGTTGTTCTGCATGCACCTGATCCCTATTCTAAGCAGCCTAGCTGTTCAAAAGCATGTTTAGTATTAAGAAAAATGGTAATTTACATAACTCTTTGTGAAGAAATTTGAGCTACAGCTAGCTGGTGCGAGGATCAGTCTGCCACTGTATTTCATGAGCATGACATCAAGAATATAATGTTTAAAGGTTCTGAAGGCACAAGGACCCTTTATTTGTTTTTATAAATCACGGGCTTTAATTCTAAATGTCAGTAAAGCAGGGTGGGATCTGTATGTCAGATAATAAAGGCATGACTACAGGATACTCTATGCACAGGGGACTGGGAAAAATAAAAAGTCCGATAAACATCGTGCAGTTGCTCATCAGTGAACAACCAGCTGACAGCCAGACAGAAGAAGCTGGCAGCAGACAGGGGTACTGAGCGAAAAATGGGAGAAATGCAGTAACAGTGACCAGCTACTTGCAGGAAAAAAACTTTAGTCAATTCAAACAAATGTAAATGAAAATACAAACTTTTAGATCCTTTCCAAGTCCTCATTTAGGCCAGCATTACATAGAAGAACATTTAACATTTAAAGGCTGGCACTTCTTAAATGCATATGTCAGCACAGACAAGTGGTTACGTTAAAGTATCAGAGTGTCCTGTCTGAAGGAGTATGAGCCAGAGCCACTAATGGCTTAAAATATAACACAAGCAAAGAGTAAAAAAGAAAAAATTCAATACACAATGTTAAGTAACACACGCACACAATGTATAGCTAACATGATTACATGTTAAAATACTGAAGCGTAGATGCATCAGTGATAAAACCATCAATGCCTATATTTCGGCAAACAAAACAAAAAGAGAGTGAAACCCTAACAGAAGCATTGTCGCCAGTTTTGGACCTATGCAGCCTGTCTCTGTCTTTATCCTTATGTTTTTTCGGAAGATCAGTAGTCGGATGGCTTAACGAAGCCATTCGGAGTACTGAGACAGAGTACGAAACTAATTTGCTGCAAAGATAGCCAGATGACGAATAGTTCAGGGGTTGAACAAGGCACAAAACCGACAGCGAGGGTCATCATGGTCTGGGCCTAAACAGGGAATGCAGTACAAATGAAAATCTCTATGAGGTATTTGCTTTCCACAGGTAAGACAATTAACTTTTACTGACATCGGTTGGAGCAAGAGAAAGGATCCCCAACGGGGTACATATCTTTTTTGAAGACTTCGGATCTGAAACTCGAAAATGAAAATTTCAGCAGTCGGCCGACCGGCACATGCGAACTGCTTCTGCTTCGGGCACCGCACGGCAAGAAAGGCTGATGTAATGGCGTCAGCCGCATGTTTTATATCCCTGACGACCTGACGTCATGGAAGAGACTGCATTTGACGCAGGAATCCTAAGATTGTGGTATTCTGGCCGGCTGAGGGCTACCTGCTGGCAGATAATCCAAATGTGATGACTGCAACAGTGAAACATGAAGAACATCAGGATCTTGTGCCCACTGCAGTGCATTTCTTAAACCTTAATGGTATGTCCTATTTAGGATTGGACTTGGGGACTCGGACATCACTGCAAAGAAAAGTGAAAAGAGAAAACCTTCTTAAGGAAAAGGAAGAGAGAGAAAAACAGAGAAGGCGGGAATGCTAAGTCAGACAAGCCCTGAGTTACAGACAGAAGGGAAGAAAAAAAATACTGAGTAAGAAATTGGGTAGGAAGGAAAAATGAAAGTAAAAATTAAAGGTTAGCTAAAACTCACTGTCTGGCAGAAAAAAAAATCACTCAAACCTGGAGTAGCTCTGGTGCGACAAAATCTCAAAGAGTACCCTATAAGCAGCAAACGAGATTGGAGGTATATTGGGGGAATGAGCCATTATCGGTAGGATAGGAGGAGCTTGAGCTTTGATTTCTCAGCTTGGAATGAAATTGAGTCAGATCCAAGAGCATACAACTTCATATGGTCAGCCATCACAGAGATATACATCTCCATCAACAAAATACATACTTGTGTGATTTTGAACCTGCTGTCATCAGAAGTATATCCTCCAATATTACTGGAGTCACTGTAAAAGGATGTCATTTCCACTTTTGCCAAATCATATGGTGAAAAATACAGCATCTAAGACTAAGAAAAAGATATGGGACTTGCAATACTTTTCATCACACCTTTTGCATCATAATGTCACTGCCTTAACTTAGTCTGCTAGAGGCAAAAGAGGTAAGTGTAAGCCTGAGCAGACATGTGACCCTTCTGAAATTCCATTTATTAAGAATGTGGAAGATGTACATGTCCCTAGGGAGACGGCATAAATTTAAAACCAAGAAGAGTACAGCCATACAGTTCCCCTGTATTCCCCACATTTCTTCTACGGTATTTCAGATCTGGTACTGCTCAGCTTTCCAAAAACACAGAATACTGTGGAAGGGTAGCACCATCAGCTACATACAACAATGAGAAATTAATACAATTTAGCGTGAACAGAATAGACACTAAGAGAACAGGCAAACAGCACTTGCACAATTGACAGCGTTCATCTCAGAAGTTCTTCCCATGCAGATCATGTTCTGCACATAATGCAACAAAGACAAATATACCACCATGGAGTTAGCAAAGGCCTTGGCAGTTTATATGTAAACTCCTACCTACAGAAGACATTTGTTCCCAAAATAATGTGTCAAAAGTCGATACCCGTATGCATTACTACAGACATCAGAATATGCTCAGAAAGTAAGTTGTATAAAGCCTCAACAGAACAGTAGATATCCTTCTCTTCACTGTTTAAAAATTCCTTACATAAGGTATCTCCTGCCAAGAACAGACCAACATCCGGCCAGTACACTAAAGCCTTTAGAATTTCTAGGCATTGTAAGTCGCACACATGCTCCCCACACAAGGAGCAGGCCATAAGGGTAATGTACATACCTCAGAACTAGAAAGCCTCAGGAAGAACAGAATGTCCCAAGAAATCAGGAGGAATATGTGCGTCCAGGAGGAGGAAAAAAAAATCCATGGCCAGGAAGGCAAGAAGAATATGGCACTGCAGAAAGGGGAGTGAGTGAGTGAATACTGCAACAGTGAAGTGATGGGAAGGGCATCTACTGTTATGGTAAGATTTTAAACAACTGTACTGTCTTTCCATATCACTTTTGCAGTATTTCTTATGTAAGGCACAGTACAAAAGCTCAAGAGGAAACCTGGGGGGGGGGGGGCACTGAAGAACCCACTAGAAACCAATGAGGAAAGCCCTGGCAATGCTCAAACATCCAACTTGTAATGTTTAGTGAAGATATGGAGAGAAGTCCAAATAGCAGCCTCAAGGATGGAACTGGTATTCAGTCCTTTGGAAAAGGCACCAGAAGAAGCAACAGCTCTGGTAGAATAAGCCATTACAGAAGAGGAAAGACATTTACCATAAAAAGAATAACAAAAGGAAATGGCCTTAGAAATCCAAGAATAGATAGGTTGGTTTAGAAACTGCCAAAGCCAAATAAAAAGAATGAAAGGAAATAAAAAGCTGCTCAGATTTGCGAATGCCCTTAGTCCTATCCAAATAATATCTGAGCTGCCTATGCAAATCCAAGGTGTGAAGAACCTTCACATTAACAGACTGTGGAGAAGACAAAAGGAGGATAAATTAAAATATTGATCAAGAGACAACTCATTGACCATCTTGGGCATAACAGAAGAATTAATACGAAAAGACACCCTGTCCTTATGGGAAACTCAAAAAGGAGGAACAGCCATAACAGCTTGAAACTCGTACTCTCTTAGCTGAAGTAAGGACCAAAAGAAAAACAGTCTTTCAAGTAAAATGTTCCATGGAAACTGAAGCAGCAAGCTCAAAGGGAGCCTGAATCAATTTTCAAGAACAAAAGTGAGGCCCAGGAAGGCGGAATGGGTTTCCTGGGAGACCTGGTGTGAAGGACACTTTTAAAATGTTGTCTGATCTCAAATCTAGAGACTACAGGAGGGGTCAAGGACAATATGTTAAGACAGCATGAAGCAATTCACACAAATGACAGAGATCAAGAGATCCTGTTTGCTACAGAGGCACCAGACAGAAAATCTCTTCCATCTGGACAAATACAATTTCCTGGTATTGGGTTTCCTGGCCTCCTGAAGAACCCAAAGCATGTTTTCTGAAAAGAGGAGCCTAAAAGGGATCAAAACTCTATCATCCACAGTGTCAGCTGGGTGGTTAAGTGAGGATGGACAACAGACCCCTTGTCTTGTGTGAGAAGGTTCACCCAGTGAGGTAACTTGTGACGACTGACCCTGGCTAAATGGAAAAGGTGGTGGAACCAATGCTGTCTGGGGCAAAAGGTAATCACCAAAAAGATTTAGTGGAGTCTTGCTTGATTTTGTGCAGGACCCACAGAATCAAGGGAAGGTAAGGCATAAACAAGCATCCCCTTTCAAGGAAAAGATAGGGAAGTCCACATTCCAAGACACATGACTTGGGACTCTCTAACAGAAGACAGGAAGTTGTTCAGAGGGGAGGTTAAAAGATCTACCAGATTAATACCTGCTAATCGACAATGTCCACAAACACATCTTTGTGAAGTATCCATTCATGAGCCTGTGTGTGCTAGACCTGCTCAGAGTCTCCTCTACATTCTTCTTTGAAGGAATGAAGATGATCTGAAGTGTCACTTGATACTGGACAGCAAGATCTCAGACTTGGAGAGCGAGTCTGCAAAGAAGGTATGACCATGCCCCCCCCCCCCATTTGTTTACATACCACATCACTGTGGTATTGTCGGTGAAAACTGAGAGGCCCTGGAGGAAACGGAATTAAAAGCCTGAAGAGCTAAAAGGAGGGATATCATCTCCTTATTGTTGATGTGATCTGACCTCTAATGAAGAGGTCACAAACCCTGGATCTTGAAAGAACCGAAGGAAGCTCCCTATCCCTGCCGGAGGCATCCAAAAAGAGCTCTTGAGATGCAACTGGAGGTTGGAAAGGAAGCCCTGGATTGAGAGAAAGGTAATAAATCCACCACTGAAGCTTGAGTTTGAGACAAGGACAGAAGAGAACTAGAAAATGCAGGGGATGACAGTGTTGAAGCCACACTGACTTGAGGTGCCAATGAAGTTCTCATATGGAGCCCAGCCAGAAGCATGGGAATCATGCAAGCCATAAACCCAAGAACCCTGCCAAAATCCTTGGCTATGACTGAAGCCAGAGCAAGAAGAGACTGGAAAAAGGCAATGAGAGAGCAAGCCTTGGTGCAAGGCAGGGATACCAGCATGGGAATAGCCTGGATCCTCCAACTGAGAAAAACATGATCCTCAGAAGGAACCAGTACTGATGTGTGAAAATTTATGGTGAACCGCAGGGCTTTACAACAGGTAAACAGAAAGCTGGAGTTCCTGAAGCAGAACCTCTGGGAACGAAGCCTGAATGAGCAGGTCTTCTAGATGAGAAATTATCTAAACCAGTCTTATTCTCCAAAAGGCAATGACAGGAGCGAGACACTTGGTGAATACTCTTGGATCATTAGAGAGGACAAAGAGCAATACAGAAAACTGAAAATGCATGGAAGAAACAGAGGAACACAAACTTTCTGAAAAGCAGATAAAGAGGGATGTAAAGATAGGCATCCCTGAAGTCCAGAGATACCAGAAAAGCCTGGGGGATAAGAAGGAACAAGGTTTGAAGGGACAACATCCAAAAGGAAGGGACCTTTAGAAGGATGTTGAGTTACGAAAGGTATTGAACTGGTCTCCATTTGCCTTCCTTCCTGGGAACCAGAAACACACTGGAATAAAAACCCTTCCCTATCTACGTAGGGGGCACAACTTGAATGGTGCCCTGGGGCCAGAAGAACCTGAAGCACTTCTGGAAATAAATGAAGTTGTTCCTAAGGAGGTTGTGGGATTCCCAGAAAAAAGAGATTTCCGCAACATGAAATACTTCTGACAGATGATGGGACAAGTCTTGTGTGACCCTATTAACTAATTGGGAAGGGACAGGAAAGATGAAAGGACAAGGAAACCTGGCCGAGGGAAAAGGGAAGCAACCTGGCTTGTCCTGAAAAGGAGGCTTCTGGGAAATAGTGGTCTAATCAAACTTGGCTGGAGGTAAATACCTAGAATCCTTTCTACCACTGGGTGCAGGGTGAGAATGTCTATGAACAAAAGCAGATTTGGAGAGAATTCCTCTGAAACTTGGGGATAGAACAAAAATATGTTTCAGTTCCTGCAAGGTCTTGCACTTGTCCTAGAGGGACCTACAAAGTTTAGCAGCAGGAGAGCCAAAAAAAGTTTTTATCAAGAACAACCAATAATTTGGCTTTAATGTAATCAGGCAAAGGCTGAAGATGAAGCCAAGAATAACACCTCAGAACAGAATCAAATGCAGCAGTCCTAGAAGAAGCATCAGGTACATCATAAGTACACTTAATGGAGTGTCAAGTCACTTGAGCGGTAGAACCTGAGAAAGAAATGCTAAAACATATCTAAATCATATGAGTATGGTAACTGACAGCCTAAAAAGCCAAGGTAGCAGCAGTATAAACTTTTTGCCCAGAAGTTCCATGGCTCTGCTAATGTTTGTCTGCAGGAAGCAGTTTAGTAGAAGGCAAAAGCTTAGGTTTGTCTGGAAACAGACACTACAGAAAGGTCAGCAGAAGGACATTTATACAGAAGTTTACAGTTATCAGGCCTTGTAAAATCTGTCAGGTTTCTTCAGAGCTGGAGGCTGAGAAACAGGGGCAACAGAGGCTGCTGAAAAAGTATCTAGGAGACCAGTCAGAACTGGAGGAACAGAAGGTTTGGGAGACTCCACCTGGAGGAGGTCATAAAAAGAAGTTATGTACTCACCATAACGTTCCATGTTGGTAGTCCATCTCACCCTTCCTTTTTACATATGGGTTCGGAGCCGATCCTCGGCTCTGACTCGGCAGATTTTCAAGCTCAAAGACTTCTGTTTGGCTCGTGGCTAAGCAAGTATCCCATGGTGCACCAGTGCAAACCCCAGATCTTGTTTGCTGCTCACTAGAAATAGAAAGAAATAGAAAGAAACCCTTAACCAACAAACCAATACTACAGGGACGCCAACCAAGAAATTTACAGTATTACCTCCAGATCTTCCAGGATGGGAGCAGGAGGGAGGGTTGGTAAAAATGAAGGGTGAGATGGACTACCAACATGGAACGTTATGGTGAGTACATAACTTCTTTGTTAGGTAGTCCAATCTCACCTTCATTTTTACATATGGGACAGCGTCCCTAGTGCCTTATTCTTGGGTGGCTCATTGAAAGACACTCCTGAACACCGTGGAGCCAAAGGATGCTCTACCCCTAGAAGCCAAATCCAACTTATAATGAGTAATGAAGGTGTGAGGGGTAGCCTACGTAGCTGCTGCACAGATATGATCAATTGGTACCCTGGCTTGAAAGGCTGCAGAGGCAGACAGAGACCTGAAAGAGTGAGCCTTGATCCTGTGGGGTAAAGGTCTGCCCTCCGAACTGTAGATGAAAGCTATGCAACTCGAAATCCAGTTAGACAATGTCACCTTAGAAACTGGTAAGCCCAATCTTGAATCAGAAAAAGAAACAAACTGGTCTGACTTCCGAAATTCTTTGGTCCGTTGCAAATAAAAACGTAGCTGTCTGTGAACATCCAACTGGTGGAAACGATATTCAGCTGCATTGCTATGATTGGGAAAGAAGTCTGGCAGCTCAATGGACTGGTTCAATGCGGCAGAAGAACAAACTTTGGGAACAAACAAAGGGTTGGTACATAAGAAAACCCTGTCTTTATGAAAAAACTAAATAAGGTGGCTTAATAGACAGGGCATGTAGCTCAGAAACACGTCTGGCTGATGTAATAGCTACCAAGAACACAGTCTTCCAAGACAAGTACTTTTAGGAAGCTAAATGAGACGGCTGAAAGGGAGGGGATGGTAGTTTGGACAACACAAAATTTAAGTCCCAAGAAGCTACAGGTTCCTATAATGGTGGCCTCAGTAAAGTGGCTCCTCTCAAAATAAGGTTAACATAACTTATGAGACATAAGGTTAACATTTGGAGATCCCAAATATAAATGTGAGATAGCCACCAATTGTACTTTGATGGTGGATGTGGCAGATCCCTGCTGAAAAAACTCTGAAAGGAATTCCAGAATTAGGGGAATGGGAGCGGTGTAAGGATCCACTTTCATTTTCTGTGCCCAGAGAACCTTTTCCATTTACTGTCATACAGCCTTTTGGTTGATGGTTTATGCGAGGATAAAAGAATATGGGACACTGATGACGAAACATCATGAAGCCTGACTAGAGATGGAACTGGAGCAGCCAAGCTGTCAATTTGAGGGTATGGAGAGAGGGGTGTAGCGAACCCGACATGTGGGTCAATAGATCTGGAACTGGGTCCAGGATCCAAGGATCATCCAGTAGAAGAGGCTCGAGGAAGGGGAACCAGACCTGATGAGGCCAGTAAGGAGCAATGAGGATTAACTTGCTTCCCAGTCAGTTGGCTTTCTGTATCACTTTGGGGATAAGAGGGAATGGAGGAAAGGCATAGAGAAGTCCCGTGGGCCAATCATGGACCAGAGCGTCTCTGGGTGCTTCCCCCGGAGGGGGAATTAGGGAAAAATAACTGCTGCACTTGGCATTGACTGGACTGGCAAAAAGGTCGCAGCAAGGTTGTTCCCATTTTCTTAAAATCTGTTCCATTTCCCGTTTCAGAGACCACTCGTGGGGCATCAACATTGCCCGGCTCAGCTTGTCGGCTATCACGTTGGTTGTCCCTAGAATGTACGTTGCCACCAGAAAAGTGCTGGGAAGAAATCACCTATTCCCAAACTCGAATGGCCTCTCGACAGAGTGGGTAAGATCTGGTACCATCCTGTTTGTTGATATCACACAACCGACATGTTGTCCGATTGTATCACAATCGTCCCTGCAGGAAGAAGGTCCTGAAGTTCTTGCAACGCCAGAAGCACCGCTCTCATCTCCAGAATGTTGATTTGCAGATGAGCCTCGTGTTCTTGCCATGTGCCGTGGACAGTCCTGCCAAGATAATGCCCCCCCACCCAACCTGGGAGGCATCCGTGGTCACAGTGGCAACGGGTTGGGCAGGCACAAAGGGAGCTCCCGTGAACAAGTTGTTGGGGGCTATCCACCAATGAAGGTCCTTTTTGCATGATTCCGTCAGCAGAATAGGGTGATTCAGCGGTAGATATTGGAACGACCACTGGGATAACAGGAGCCATTGAAGGATTCATGTGCAACCTGGCTAAAGGTATTAGCAGAATGGTTGAGGCCATTGTTCCAAGAAGTTGAAGAATCCATTTTGCTTTGACCTTCCGAAACAGAATAAGTCGCTGAACTTGTGAGATGAGGTTTTGTGCTCTTTCGGCGGGAAGACGAACTGTCATATCCACAGTGTCTACCTCTGCGCCTATAAAAAAATCACAGATTGCGAGGGCAGTAATGCAGATTTTTCCCAATTTATGGAGATCCCTAGCTGAGCACAAAGCTGGATGGTGGCATCCCTGTTTTGCAGAAGTAGATGCCTGGTGGGGGCAGTCAGGAGCCAGTCGTCTAAATATGGAAACACCTGGAATCCCTGGCGTCTCAGGTGAGCTGTCACTACTGCCATGCATTTGGTGAACACCCTGGGGGCTGTGGTGAGACCAAAGGGCAGAGCACGAAACGGATAATGGCTGGCTCCCAGCCGGAAGTGCAGATACCTCCTTGACGCCTTGTCCATTTTTATGTGGTAGTAGGCGTCTTGGAGATCTAGAGAGCACATCCAATAGTCTTTCCCTAACAATAGGAGTATTGACTGCAGTGTTACCATCCAAAACCTGTCCTTTTTCACGGATTTGTTTAATCTGCTGAGGTCCAATATTGGTCTCCAGTCTCCGGTTCATTTTGGGACTAAAAAGAACCTTGGAGTAAGTTCCGGATCCTGTCTGGACTGCTGGGACGGGCTGGATGACTCTTTTTGAGAGCAACTTGTTGATCTCCACAGTTGCCTGATCCCTGTGATTGGGTGGAACATCTGGGATCTTCTTGGGAATAAACGGTGGAAGGGAAAAGGGTATGATATAGCCTCTGGTAACAACTCTTTGTACCCACTTGTCTTGGGTTATACTTAGCCAGGCTTCTGAATACAAAGAGATGCGACCCCCGACTGGCCCTACAGAATCGCAGTCGGGCCCCACATCAGGAGCGCTGATAAGGCCGCCCTTGAAAGGAACCATGGCCTTGCTGGTATTGCGGACCGCCCCTGCCTCTAGGGCGACGTCTACCATTTCCTCCTCCTTTGCCTCTGAAGGAGGATTCACTCTGTGTCCGGAAAGGCCCTCTGGCACTTTTTGAACCACATCATACCTCCCCCCTTTGACCTTTGGGGTATGGTCAAGAGGGGACGGTAAAACGGACTTCCACGGCAGAGTGAGTCTTTCCTTCCTGTTAACACCGAGTGAGTGTTTCTTTCACCTTGGAACCAAACAAGGAGGAACCATCAAATGGGGCATTGGTGAAGGTGGACTTAAAAGGCTCCGCAAAATTACACAAGCACATCCAGGAGTGGCGCCTAAGGGCAACTCCTGAACCCGCTGCTCTGCTCGCTCCATCAGCCACATGAGAGACAAGCCACATGGAGGAGTTAACTACCGAATTTAGGGTAGACAACTGAGCAGAGATCCTATCCGGGACTCCCTCAGGACAAGCACCCTGTATGGAATCTCCTAACTCCTTGAGGAGATCCCGCTGCAAGATACTTCAGGGATCAAAGTGTAAAAGCCGCTGAATTAAATACACGCTTCCCAAATCTGTCGAGACTCCTTGTTTGGCGGATGAACAGAGGAAGGAGTCTCCGCCAACTCCTTCTTCATGGCTGCCGCCGCCACCATGGCATCTACAGGAACGCCCTTAGACAAGAATTTCTTTCCAGGAGGGGCAGACAGGAACTTATTTGGTCTTCTAGGGACTAGCTCCACGGCATCGGGAGTATCCCACACCTTCTGACTAACCAGATCCATTAGCTCGTCGAAAGGTGGAGACACCCAAGAGGCAGAGGGTTGAGACCCATAAGCCTTCAGGTACACTGACTCCTCATCAGAAGGGTTGACAGTGGGCCAGCCGCACCTCTGTTTAAGTATCTCTAGAATGTCCACAGAGGAGACATCAGAGGATGACTTAGGGGACCCCCTCTGACTCATCAAGGTCAGTGCCCGATGTCAGAGACTCATCCTGGGAGTCAATATACTTCCTCTTGCATACTTCTCTTCGGGGGGGGGTCCTCAAAAGGACCTTCTGCGGAGGACCCGGAAGAGTGGGGGCCACCAGCCGGTGGCTCCTGAGGCTGTGGGGTCTCTGCTGTCTCTGGAGAGAGTAGATACTGAGACCGAAGTGGGAGCCTTGGGTGGGGTGGGGGGGGAGTGCTTGTACCACTGTCAGGGGGCTGTAGATTGTGACAGCACACTCCTCACCTCAAAAGCATACTTGTCGGGCTCCGAAGCCTTCCCCGCTCCGAAGAGACAAAGGACGGTGCCGGAGCCTGAGCCATCGGCTCTGAGATAGATGCACGGTCTGAGCTCACCCTGGCGGAAGCACCGTGAGGAAAGCTCAGAACAGACAAAGATCGATTCAAACCCTCCCCCTCGGTGCCAACAGAAGAGCTTCGGTCCCTGGACACAACGGACAGAGCACAGAGTGTCGGAGCTGAACTCTGCTCCAATGCAATAGCAATGAGAGCCGGAACCGAGGGTTCTTCCATTGGTAACAAGCACTCCGGCTCCGAAAAACCAACATGGCTCGGAGGAGGAATCACGGATGCGGACAAGACTGGTTTGAGTGGCTCTGCAGCCGATAAGGTCAGAGCCAACAAAAATGTGGGCAGGGTAGACGACTTCAGGAGTCTCAGTACTACCCTCTCCACATCTTCTTCCAAAAGACTCCTGGAAGATCTAGAAGATAAGGTTAGGGATCTCGACCTAGCAGGCACCGGAGACTTGACCATCAAAGAGACCGGCAGGGACTCTACAGACCGACTCCAAGAAGCAGAGTCAACTATTTGCAAGGGTTCAGCAGTTGGCACCGAAGCACCTGTGACCGACTCTGAAACCACGGTGCTCTCCTTCAGCTCCGAAGACTGAGGAGTCGAGGAGGTAGATTTAATTTGGCAGGCGGCTCCGAAACACCAGCCAGTGCCAGAGAAGGCCTTTTTGAACCTTTCGATTTTGAGTCAGATCTTGACTTTGAAGACTTAGACTAAGAAGCCGAAGAACCAGACAAAGCTTCCTCGAAGGTTGGCTTCAAAAGACCCCTGAGTATTGGTTTGTTCTTTCTCTCCAGCAACACTCTAGGAGAGAAAGCATGACAGAACAAACATGATTCTTGCAAATGGATGGCTCCCAAACAGTAGAGACAGCTACTGTGGCCATCCGTCAAAGACATTTTCTGGGAGCACTTCATACATTTTTTTAAACCTAGACAGTTTGTGCTCCTTGCTATCCTTAGACATTGCAACACACAAGCAACCAGAGGAGAAAGAGACTGACTGAGGACTAGGTCCTCTAACTAAAACGGGCATAGCCCTGCAGAAGAATTACACGAGGACAAGGTCCTCAGTTAAATGGGCCTAGCCTGATGTAAGAAAAAAACTAGGTCTTTCACTAAACAACAGATAGATTCAGTCACACAGGAAAAATTTTCAAATAAAAATACAGTGGACTAGCAACACGAGGACTAGGTCCTCCAAGTTAAACTGGCCTTGTCCTATGAAGAACCGGCTCTTCTAATTCAAACAGACCAAGAATACCACAACACACACACGCTCAAAGGGTAGGAGTAAAATTCACAACTGTAAAGTAATAAAGACTTTAGCGGGTCCCCGCTAAAGACCACCAGTCAACAATAATCACTTGACAGGAAGATAATCATGAGGAGCCCCTATTGATTAAGAACAGTGAAATCGTCTAACTATCTAGACAATAATCGCAACTGCACCTAACTACTGATACACAGGAGACTACTAATACTGGTCACACAAGGCAATTAAGGTAAACCCTATCTGTATACTTTCCAGTAAATAACAGGAAAAGGCGAAACCACCAAAACTAATGATTTAGGCAAAGCGCAACTGTGCCTAACTACTGGTACACAGGATACTAATAATACAGTCACACAAGATAATAAAGATAAGGCCCTATATATGTACATATTCAGTAAATATGCATAAAAACACTAAATAATGAAAAATGCAAAAACTTAGCCAGAGCCAAGAGAAATACGTCCGAACTCGTCGACGCAGCAAATGAGATCTGGGGACTGCACTGGTGCATCATGGGATACCTGCTTAGCCACGAGCCAACCAGAAATCTTCGAGCTTGAAAATCGGCTGACTCAGAGCCGAAGATCGGCTCCGGACCCATATGTAAAAATGAAGGTGAGATTGGACTAGCTATCATTACTGCTTCTGAATACTAGAAACCTGAAAACCATCTCACTTGAAATATTCCATCATGTGTGAAATGGTGTCCCCAAAGGACAGCTCTTCTAAAGGAGAATCTGGACTAGCAATCCTCTTCCTCAGACCCACAATCCAAAGGAGAGGAGATCTGAGAAGAATATGCCAAAGAATCATCCCCAGAATCCAGATCCTCAGAGGACTCTTGCTCCTTAGGCCTCTTAAGAGAAGTGGCTGACCAGGCAAGAGCAGGCAGAGATTCCTTGAGGAGGCTTTAAAGACATTAAGGCATTGAACAATCCAAGTAAAATCCTGCCTTTCCCACTGGGGATGTTTAACAGCAGAGGAAATACGTTTTTTTTTTTTTTTTTTGTGTGGGACATCTGCACGAAAAACCCTAGGAGGATCAGACCCCTGCCAACACTTAACCAGCATAGTAGGAATCTCCTCCTGAACTAGAATCTGTGGAACCCCTTTTAGTCCCTCAGATATAATTAGCCAAGGTTCCCCCTTAACTTTTGGGGCAGTTGCTTGAAAAGTCTCCGAGGATGTGCAAAAAGTCGGATCCATGCCAGCCTCCAATGGGGTCGCAGTAAAGGAATCAAACACCAGCCTCAAGAGACATCCAGGGGAGTATAGCCAAATCAAACTAGAGTTTTTTCGCCTTTTTCTTGGCTGGCAGCTGACCCTCAGGATGGGAAGACTCCATACTACCTTCACACTGACAACTTTAGATGTTGGTTTTCTAGGTAAACAGACAAGTACCAGTAAAGTACAGTTGTGTACACTTACCATAAATGTAGATGTTCGAGTGTATTCACTGTTGCAGTCATTACATTTGGGTAATCCTGCTGGCAGGTTGCCCTCAGCCGGCCTGAATTCCAAAGTCTTGGGTCCTGTGTCAGCTGCTTTCGCCCCTTCCCTGACGTCAGGTAATCAGGGGTATAAAAAAAAGCAGCCGACACCATTTTCTTCAGTTTTTCTTGCCCCAGATGTCAGGTGCCCCCAAAAAGGGTAGCCAAACTTATATAATATATGTATGTATATATATATATATATATATATATATATATATATTGTATGTATATATATATATATTGTATGTATATATATATATATATATATATATATATATATATATATATATATATATATATATATATATCTATTTTGAAAAGCAGCAATATAAATTTTACCTTCATCTATAAGCAAATACACCACATAGGTTGTATTAATCAGAGAAGAAAAAATAAGGTTCAAAGAAAAAAGGGGGAAGGCGGGTGGGTAACCTGGACTGCAACAGTGAATACACTCGAACATCTACATGTATGGTAAGTGTACACAACTGTACTATGTTCTTCGTGTTTCACTGTTGCAGTCATTACATTTGGGTAGAGTCCCAAAGCTATGGTTGGGAGGCTGGAGCTAGACAGCAGTAGGAGCAGCTATGAGACCCTGCAGAACTGCAGTGGCAAAGCCTGCCCTGGATTTAGAGTAGAGTGGCAGATGATAATGCTTTGTAAAGGTGTGCACTGAACTCCAAATAGCTGCCTCTAAAATGTTCCTGGTTGATACTCCCCTGAGAAAGGCTGCTGTAGTGGCTGTAGTTCTGGTGGAATGTGGTCTAATGCCCTTAGGCACTGGCTTGCCATGGTGTAAGTAGCAGAAACGAATGCAGTGGCCTAACCACTTAAAAATAGTCTGCTTTGATATAGCCTTTCCTTGTGATCCTGCAGCATATGCCACTAGTAATTGATCTGTCTGCCTGAAAACTTTGGTTCTGTCCAAGTAGAATCTAAGCTGAGTACGTCCAAAGAATGCAGAATTCTCTCCCCTTGTTCTGTGGTTTTGGGTAAAAAGTTGGCAGATGAATAGTTTGGTTTAGAGCCACACTGGACACCACTTTAGGCATAAATGTTGGATATGTCCTCAGGAAGACCCTGTCTGGATGAAAAATGATAAAAGGTTCCACAGCCATGAGCGCCTGTAGCTCTGAAACTCGTCTTGCTGAAGTAATTGCTAGGAGTAGAACTGTTTTCCATGATAAAAGCTTTATATCAGCAGAAGCAGCTGGCTCAAAAGGAGGTAGGGTGAGCTTTTCCAAGACATAGTTGAGGTCCCATGCAGGTATTGGTAATCTCCGTGGAGGCCTTAGATTTTTGGCCCCTTTGAGGTACTGCTTTAATAAAGGATGAGAAAAAAGTGGTGGCCCTGTATTGTAATGAGCCGAAATGGCAGAGGCATGAATTTTAATTGATGAAAACGATAGGCCTTTGTCCAGCATCTCAGTTAAGTATTGCAAAATCTGAGGAATGTTTGGGACAGTTGTATCAGTTCCTTGTGCCTGGTTTCAAGCACAGAATCTCTTCCATTTTCCAGCATAAGACTTTCTAGTACTATGCCTTCTGGCTTCCAGAATGACATCCATCACAGCTTTACTGAGTGTTTTTTGTGTGACTACATTATCTGCCATGCTGCCAAGTTTAATGTCCTGAGTTGGCTGTGCAGGATCTGATTGTTTTGCTGGGTCAGTAGACGAGGTATGTGAGGTAAAGTCCAAGCTGGGTATAATGGCAAGTTCCTTAGGATCCTTAGGATTGGATACCAGTACTGGCGTGGCCAGTCTGGGGCAATCAGCATCATCTTTGGCTTCTCCTGTCTGACCTTTAGGAGTACCTTGGGGAGGAGAGGCAGTGGGGGAAAGGCATATACGGATAGGTTTTCCCAGCTGAAAGATAGGGCATCCACTTTCCATGCTTGTTTGCGATACGTCCTTGTGCAGAATCTTTTTAGTTGGCAATTGTGAGGGGAAGCAAAAAGATCTATGCCCGGGCATCCCCATTTCCTTGTTATCATGCTGAAGACTTGCGGATCCAGCTTCCACTCGTGGGGATCCATGAGGTTTCTGCTTAGTTCGTCTGACAGAGTATTTTCCTTTCCTGACAGGAATTGTGCCTGCAGATGTATTTGGTAAGTCAAAGCTGTGTCCCACAAGGTCATGGCTAGTCTGCAAAGGGGGTAAGAATGTGTGCCCCCTGCTTGTTTATATACCACATGACTGTGGTGTTGTCTGTCTTTATCAGTAGTTGTCCTGGATGAAGTAGGTCCTTGAAGGCTGTCAGGGCATTTTGAACAGCTAGCATTTCTTTTTGATTGATATGTACATGCATTTGGTTTGAGGACCATGTTCCCTGAATGCCTCTTCCTGCCATGTGGGCCCCCCAGGCATAATCTGATGCATCCGTTGTTAGTGTCTGCCTGGCTGGGGGTAATGTGAATGGCTGTCCCTTGTTCTGGTGACAAGCCTTTGCCCACCATCGAAACTCCTGTTGCAGGCAGGGAATGAGAGTAATGATTGTTTACAGGCTGTGGCAATGTTGAGTCCAAACACTTTTTAGGTACCATTGAAGTATCCTCATATGCAGTCTTGCATATGGAATTAGCAGGATGCAGGATGCCATGATGCCCAAAGCCTGCAGAATTTCTCTTGCAGATAACTGGGCCTCTGTTGCCAACATTTTGAAAAAGGTAGTCAGTTGCCTTTGTTTGTCTGGCGTGAGATAAGCCATCTGGGCAGTTGTATTTAAGCTTGCACCCAGGAATATTATCTCTTGAGAGGGTACTAGTTTTGATTTCTTTTTGTTGACTGTGTACCCTACGCATGTTAGAAGTCTTTTCACAAATGCCAGATGTTGAAGAATGACCTTGTTCTCTGCTTGAATGAGACAGTCGTCCCAGTAAGGATATATTTGTATTCTTCTTTGTCTGCAGAATGCAATTATTGGTGCCAGACACTTTGTAAAGACCCTGGGCGCAGTAGATAAGCCAAAGGGTAGTGCAGAGAATTGGTAATGCATTGAACCAGCCTTGAATCTGAGGTATCTTCTGCATGATTGTCTGAGTGGAACATGCAGGTATGCCTCTTTTAGGTCTAAAGTCATAAGCCAAGCATTCTTGCCCAGCATGGGCAGAAGTTGCTGCAAAGTCAACATTTTGAATTTTGGAATATCCAGGAATGTGTTCAGAATAGATAGGTCCAGTATCGGCCTCCAGGCCTTTGTCCTTTAACAGTCTTGAGTAAAATCCTTGTCTCTGGTACTTGCTGAATGGCCCCCATGTCCATGAGGGATGAGACTTGTTTTTGCACCTTTGCCCATTGATTTTTTTGGCAGATCTGGCCAGCCGTTTCCCTTTGGCAGAGTATGGAAATAACTTGTAGCCTTGTGACACTATATTTAGAACCCACTTGTCCTGGCTTATAATGTGCCAATTTTGAGAAAAAAGTGCTAATTTACCCCCTAAGGGTGCTGCCAGTAGCCAAGTGTTTGGTGCAGGCAGGGGGAAGTCATTGGGACTGTTTCCTGTATGTTTGTGATTTGTCTTCTCCAACTTTGGAGGTAGAAGCACCCCATTTCTTTGACCTGTATGAACCTTGCACCTAGGATCTGCCCCTAGGGCGTCTGGATCTGCCCCTTTGAGATCTGTCTGACACAGGAAAGGACCAATTTTTTGTAGACCAGTGTCTACTAAACCTAGGTGGCTGTACTTGTAAAAAATCTTTAACAGTTTGCATAGATTTAACTTTGTCCTCCATTTTCTTTAACACCTCTTCTGCCTTAACACCAAACAAAGTATCATGCCGTAAAGGTGCATCTAGTAATTTAACTTTAACATGATCAGGCAGATTTTGTTCCTTTAACCAAGCATGCCTCCTAATTACAGAACCCGTAACTGCGGCCCTGCAGGAGGCCTCCAAAGAATCAAAACCACATTGCAAAGTATGCTTTCCAACTTGTTCAGCTGCATGCAATAAATCCTACATTTCCTTGTTTTCTGCACATTCAGAGTTTAACAACATTTTCTGTTTAAGCAATCCCATGACATGTTGCTGATATTTGAGCATATGATACTGACAGTTTAAGGCTCTTCTAGCCAAAGTTGCAGATGTGTAAACCTTTTTTCCCCATCTATCCAGTGCCCTTGAATCTCTGTCAGAGGGGGTTGGGTATTTTGCAGTGGAAACCTTAACTCCCTTTGGAGTCTGTGAAATAGTTTCTGGGTCAGCAGCAGGGTTTTTAAAAAGAAATTTGTGAGTCAGGAACCCTGTAATATCTGTCAGGCTTAACAGGAGCTGGGGGTAAGGAGTCAGGGGTCAGACTAGACTCCGAAAACACATCTACAATGTCTGACACAGGTGGAATGGCTAGAGGCCTGTGCTGAGGTAGTAAAAGTAAATCCCCGAGCCTCTTTTTAGATTCTGTAAAATCTTGGCTCTCCCAGTGGAAATGCTCCCTTCATGGTATGCAAGGTTTCCCCAAAAGAATAGTCCTCAGGAGGAGATGCAGAAGGCATAGATTCTTCAGCATCAGAATCCTCATGGGGGGAAGAGAATATTCCTGATCAGAAGAGGAATCAGAAAAAATAGAAACCTGATCTGAAGATTCATAGTCAATCTCTTGCCTAGGCCTCTTATCAGGAGGGGGATGGGAACCCCTGATCAAGGTAATCAAGTTTTCGGCCATTTTGAGCATCTGTTTTTTGGGCATAGATGTCTGTCCATGTGGCTCTTGAGCTTATTTCCTTGCTATAGAAGGTGCTTTAGTCTTTGCCTTTGAAGCTGAAGTCGTTTTAATGTGAAGATGTTTAGGTCTGAATACACCCTCAGAAGCCGGTGCCTGCTCAGCGGCTCCGGACCCATCTGAGGGATTAGTGTCCAAGGCTCCAATACCTTGAGTATCCAGTGGCATAGCCGACTCCACGTGGGAGTCGGTAGCAGCCTGAGACTCTAAAGTAGCGGGCGTCAGGGACTGCGAAAGTGCCTCACTGAGAACTGGCAACTGGCTTGGGAGAAGCTTCGTCGTCAGTTTTGGGCCTTGGTTGTTTATCTCTATCCTTTTCTTTGTGTTTTTTGTGAACTCCGGTAGTAGGATGGCTATCCTACGACATTTCAGGATAATTAAACCGGCGTCCAAAAAAGTTTAAAGCAAAATCATACCGACGCTTAATAGTGCGTTGGTTAAATCTAGCACAAAACCGACAACCAGTAACGTTGTGATCAGGGCCTAGGCAAGGAATACAGTAAGAATTGAAGTCCTTATGAGGTATTTGCTTTCCACAAGAAATACAATTATTAACCTTTTCTGACATCAGTCTGGAGCAAGAAAAAAGTTTCCCCAATGGGGTACTCAGCTTTATTGAAGACTTTGGATCTGAAACTCGAACACGAAAATCTCAGGAGTTGGCCGTCCGGCAGTTGCGAACTGCTTCTGCTTCAGGCACCGCGCAGCAAGAAAGACTGAAGAAAATGGTGTCGGCTGCTTCTTTTATACCCCTGACGTCAGGGAAGGGGCGACAGCAGCCGACGCAGGATCTAAGACTTTGGAATTCAGGCCGGCTGAGGGCAACCTGCCAGCAGGATTACCCAAATGTAATGACTGCAACAGTGAAACACGAAGAACATCAACTATGTAGGGTCTTGGGGACAAAAGTTTGGGAAACAGAACACCAAATATGGTCATGAGAAGCACCAATACAGAAGAGACACTGTATATGACAGTCTTTATAGGGAATCTGCCTCCCACACTGACATTTTCCCTTTCTAGATGACACAAACTCTCAAAAGTAAGAGATATGATGAGAGCCCCAACAGGTCACTTATATGAAACTGGTTTGGTAAGCAGCACAGAAGAGCATTCACACTGATGCTCAATGATGGCATTCAGACTGATGGCAAAGAACTTCTGAGGCATGCACATCCATACTTCACCTTTACGCTCCTACGTCCTTGCACAGGGAGCATACATGTGATGTAGGAGATCCCTTACATAAAGAATACTGCAACGGTGATATGGAAAGACACTGCTGTATACCAATGTGTACTTTGTATGTGTAGAAACAGCAACAGCATCTTTACTACTGTGTCCATAAACAGCATAAAAATACCAAAAATTCTCAGATAACTGTACAACACCTGAAAATGTCGACAAAGACACCTGTTTTTGTTCAAGCATCTTCTGCATGTCCTACTTGTATTAAAAATTCACTTGCACTCAGTTGTCATTCTACTTACAAAGGGAATTCCATAAATAGGCAAATTTACACTAATAGTTAATGGCCATGTACTCCTGAATATCAGTTGCTTTGTAGTACTGCAGTTAACAGTATTAATTCCTCTACCAGACTTCAAAAGGAACAGTTAAACAGCGATAACAGTCTTGAATTACCTACATGTTAGTTTTACAGCTGTTTTTGTACAAAAATGTTTTTGATTCCAGAATATACACTTGTGTTTTCCTAATAAATATGGAGTGCCAGTCGTACCTTACCAATTAAATATCTGTTCTTCTATGTATGTAAGATACTTCATTTATACAGTGTGTGTGTGTATATCAAATTTGGGAATGGGGACTCAGCCACAGTAATGTTTATGTATTAGAATGTCCTATATGTGACATCGTGGTAGTCCAGATTTCTATTTTCTCACTGTAGGATTAAGCAACATGAAGGACATGGTAAGTGTCCCACTTATGAGCAATAGTGAGTTTTACGGATAAAGAATGGCTGTGTAAAATCTTACCATAAGGATAGATGTCCCTCTCTTCTCTGTTGCAATATTCTTTACATGAGGGAGTTATCTGCCGTAGGTGACTAGATGTCAGGGTTTGTGGTACATCTCATGTAAGCCGAGATTGTATGGCCATAAGTGACATACCCACAAACCAACCTCAGACCTGAATGCCCCAGGAGGAATGCCAGCCTAAGTAAAGCAAGCTATGACCACCCAAGTTAAAGAACCAAACAGCCAGGGGGAAGGAGGGAGGGATTGGAATACTGCATTAGAGAGGAGGACATTTATCATTATGGTAAGATTTTACACAACTATTCTATGTCCTTCTACTCATCTGTTGCAGTATTCGTTGCATGAGGAAGAGTACAAAAGCTCATGAGGAAAGGGTGCAGGAAGAAGTAGTCAAGCTCTCCAGAAAGCCATTGAGTATGATCCTGGCAAAACCTGTCCTAGATTTAGAAAAGCCATCCAAATTTGTAATGTTTAGTGAAGGTATGCACAGAAGTCCATGTAGCCGCATCAAGAATAGAGCTAGTATCTAGTCCTTTGAAGAAAGCAACAGATAAACCTACAGCCCTAGTGGAATGGGCCTTTACAGAAGAAGCAAGGAACTTACAATGCTTCACAAAACAAATCAAAACAGCCTTAGAGATCCAAGTAGAAATAGTCTGCTTGGAATCAGGCAATCCCTGAGCCCTGGGATGACGGGGAAAAAAAATATCTGATTTCCTGATCGATTTTATTTAGACAGTCTAAATCTAAGTTGCCTATGCAAATCCAGTGTGTGCAGCACTCTCACTATAATTCTGGGGAGAAGGAAAGGTAGGTAAATGAATGAACTGGTTGAGTGACAATTCACGGACTACCTTGGGCATAAAAGAAAGGCTGGTATGCAAGGACATCCTGTCTTTATTAAAAAAAAAATGGGAAGGGCTGAGGCCATAAGGGTTTGGATATCCGACACATGCCTGAAGTTAAAGCTAGTAGAAGTACAGTTTTCCAGGAGCAGTCCTGCAGGGAAGCTGATACTTACTCGAAGGAGGGTGGGGAGGGAGACGGTCAGCTTTTCGACTGGAAAATTAAGATCACAAGGAGGAGGAATAGGTTTCCTGGGTGGTCTCATGTGAATGACACCGTTAAGAAACTGTTTAGCCTCAAATCTGCTAGCAAGAGGGAGGGATAATAAATGCAGGCAGAAATAGCTCACATATGGGCATTCACTGAAGAGTAGGCCAAGCCAATTCACACAAATAAGATAGAACCAAGGGGACTTGCACTGATAGTGGATCCTGGTTATGTTACAGACACCAAAGTGAAAATCTCTTCCACTTGAGCAGGTAGGATTTTCTGGTACTGGGTTTTCTGGTCAACTGCAGGACCCTTAGCACATCCTCAGAGAACAGGTGTCTAAAAGGAATTAAACCCCATCACCCAGAGTCAACTGAAAGGCAGACAAGTGGGGATGGATGATTGCTCCCTTGTCTTGTGTGAGAAGGTCCACAAGGTGGTGAGGTAACTTCTGATGATTGCCATTGGCTAAATGCAGGAGAAGAGGGAACTAATGCTGTCTTAGACAAAAGGAAGTTACCAACAAGATTTTCAGGTTGCCCTGTTGGACTTTGAGCAGGACTTTCAGAATCAGTGAAAGGGGAGGGAATGCATACATAAAAATCCCCTTCAAAGAGAACAAGAGGGCATCCACCTTCCAACTCCGAGGGTACAGAACTCTGGCAAAAAATTGTGAAAGTTGCATGTTCATCGGGGAGGCACAGATCTAGTTGAGGTATTCCCCACTGGTGGACAATACCCAGAAACACATCCCTTTGAAGCATCCATCTGTGGGACTATGTTAGGGACTCAAGGTGTCTGCTGCACAATTATGGCTGGATGGAATGTACACTGCTTGAACAGCCACCTCCAAGCCTGGAGTGCCAGCCTGCATACTAAGTAGGATTTGGTTCTCCCCTGCTTGTTTACATGCCAGAGGACTGACATTGTCTGTGAACAGTTTTAAAGGTCCTGAGAGGAAAAAGAGGATGAAAGGTCTGAATGATTAGCAGCAGCGCCCTCATCTCCCTTACACTGATGTATTCCCTTTGTTGAGAGGGGGGACCATACCCCTTGTGCTTTTCAATCTCCCAAAAGATCCCCCCAGCCAACATCCAAAGAGTCTGAACAGTTTTTGACTGGTGTCAGGGGATGCAAGGGTAATTCTGGGTTGAGTGTCACTAGTTGGATCCATCACTGGAGTTTCCTCTTCAGGCAGGGAATAAGAGGAAAGTACAGTTGTGTACACTTACCATAAATGTAGATGTTAGAGTGTATTCACTGTTGCAGTCATCACATTTGGGTGATCCCTGCCAAGGTATCCCTCGGGCGGCCCGAGTACTAGAGACTGAGTATTTCTGTGTTGGTTGCTGTCGCTTGAGGACTGACGTCAGTTCGTCAGTAGTATAAAGTAAGGCAGCTGTCGCCATTACATCAGTTTTCTTGCTCTAACCTGTCAGGAGCCCCCAAAGTAGGAGACCAGGTTCTGGTGGAAGAACCCCACCAGTGGAAATACATACTAATATGTCCCTTGTAAGGAAAGAACAACAAGGAAGAATGGTAACAAAAGGAGAAAGAGAAAAAGGGGGGGTGGAGGGAGGGAAACTAGGACTGCAACAGTGAATACACTCGGACATCTACATTTATGGTAAGTGTACACAACTGTATTATGTTCTTCGTGTTTCACTGTTGCAGTCATCATATTTGGGAAGATTCCCAAAGCTGAGGAAATGGGTGGCGGCAGTCAAGGAAGCTAGGGGCTGTCTCAGATGCCTTGCAAGACTGCAGAGGCAAACCCTGCCCTGGATTTGGAGAAGAGAGGCAGGTGGTAATGCTTTGTAAAAGTGTAAACTGATGTCCAGGTGGCAGCCGCCAGGATGTCTCTGGTGGGGACTCCTCTGAGGAAAGCTGCAGAAGTGGAGGCTGCTCTGGTGGACTTTGTCCTGACCCCTTTGGGGGGAGGCTTATCATGCCACTTGTAGCAGAAATGGATGCAGTGTGCTATCCATTTGGAAATGGCTTGCTTGGAGATTATTTTGCCTTCTGCCCCTGTAGCAAAGCTAACCAGCAATTGATCAGACTTTCTGAAGGATTTAGTCCTGTCCATATAGTATCTGAGCTATCTGCGCACATCTACAGAGTGAAGAATCCTTTCCCCCTTGTTCTGGGGATTAGCAGAGGCATGAAATTTTATAGAGAAAGAGACCACTGTGTAGTAGGACGAGCTAAATAATCCAGGATGAGCGGGATGGAGGCCTGTGTCTTATTGGCCCCCTTAGCCTGGATCCAGGTGCAGAACCTTTTCCATTTATCTGCATAAGACTTTCTGATGCTAGGGCGTCTGGCCTCACGGGTAACATCCAGAACCTGTTTACTGAGGATGGCAGTCTGGTTCGGGGTTAGGGAATAAGCCAAGCTGCCAAACTGAGTGTCTGCAACTGGGGATGCATGAATTCCCCTTCCCTCTGAGGTAAGTGGTTTGGAATCTGAGGAAGATGCCATGGATGCAGCAGGGACAGACTATGCAGCAAGGGGTACCAGTGTTGCCTGGACAAGTCTGGAGCTATAAGAATGGTCCTTGGTTTTTCCTCCTTTATTGTAAGCAGTACCCTGGGGATGAGAAGTAGGGGAGGAAAGACAGACTGAGAGGTTGACCCATGGAAGGACAGGGCATCCACTTTCCAAGCCATGCAGTGATGTGCCCTGGTGCAGAATTTGCTGAGCTGATGGTTGGTGTGGGAGGCAAAGAGGTCGATCTTTGGGGTTCCCATTTCTGAGTTATTAGGGTGAAGGTACTTCATTTGAGGTGCCACTCGTGTGGGTCTAGAATATTTCTGCTTAATTGGTCTGCCAGGGAGTTGAGAGAGCCTGGTAGGTACTGTTCTAACAGGTGTAGTTGCATGGAAGAGACTATGAGCCAAAGGGTCATGACCAGCCCGCATAGAGGGTAGGAGCGAGTCCCTCCTTGCTTGTTGATGTACCACATTCAAAGTGGTGTTGTCTGTTTTGATCAGGAGAACTCCTGGAGAAAGAAGGGGCTTGAAAGCCAACAAGGCATGCTGCACAGCCATCATTCTTTTTGACTGATGTGCAAGGGGATTTGCTGTGGGCTCCATTGGCCCTGTATGCACCTGCCATCCAGGTGTGCACCCCAAGCATAGTCTGATGCGTTTGTGGTGAGGGTTTGGGCGGCAAGCTGTGGGGAGAAGGACAGTCCCTTGTTTTGGGAGCATGCTGTTGTCCACCAAAGAAATTCCTTTTTGAGGCAAGGAATTATAGGTAGAAGAGTTTCTAGGTCATGAGAGTGTCTTTAGGTACCACTGAGGTTTCCTCATATGCAGTCTGGCATATGGAATGAGGAGTATGCAGGATGCCATGAACCCCAGAGCTTGCAGGATTTTCCTTGCAGAAAGCTGGGGCCTGGTGGCTAGTTGAGAGAAGTAGGCTGTCAGGAAAATTTGTTTCTCTGGTGTAAGGTATGCCATCTGGGATGCTGTGTCCAGACTTGCTCCCAGGAAGATTATCCTTTGGGTGAGCACCTGTTTTGATTTCTTTTAATTGACTGCGTACCCTAGGGAGGTTAGTAGGGTCTTTACAAAGGCCAGGTGTTTGAGCAGCTTTTGTTGGCTGTCTGCCTGAATAAGGCAGTCTATGTAAGGATAAAGTTGAATATTTCTTTGTCTGCAAAAGGCAATGGCTGGAGCCAGGCATTTTGTGAAAACTGTGGGAGCAGTAGAAAAGCCAAAGGGAAGCCCAGAGAACTGAAAGTGTTGAGATCCTGCCCTGAAGCGGAGATATTTCCTGCATGATTCCCTGATAGGAATGTGGAGGTAGGCCTCTTTTAGATCCAGGGTGGCTAGGCAAGCCTCCTCGGAGAACATGGGTAGCAGCTGCTGCAGAGTGAGCATTTTGAATTTTGGGATCACCAGGAAGGTGTTTAGAACGGATAGAGGATGGGGCGCTGGGTGCCCTCTTTTCTGGGAACCAGAAAAAGTCTGGAGTAGAAGCATTGGCCAATCTGTTCTGCAGGAATGTGCTCTACCTCAGTGACAGCAGGGAATGGATTTGCTTTTGAGCCTCTCCCCATTGATATGGTGGTAGATCTGGGAACCCTTTTGGGGGGTGGAAGGGTGTGGAAGGAGAATTTGTATCCCTGAGACACCATGTTTAGAATCCATTGGTCCTTGGTAATGGTGGCCCAGGTGCATGAGTGAAAAGGTTTTCTTCCTAGGGGTAAGTGAAGGTGGCCAAAGGGGAGGTCGGGAGGAGGTGAGTCATTGTGAGTGCCTACCATAAGGGGTTTGGGCTTAGAACCCCCTGGTTTTGAAGGACCAGTGCTTGGAGGGACAACGCCTGCTGAACCTAGGGGGCTAGACTCTAAGAAATCTTTAACTGTTTGCATAGATTTCGCTTTTTCTTCCATTTTTTTAAGACCTCTTCTGCCTTAGTGCCAAATAAGATAGCTCTGTGCAAGGGGGCATCCGACCATTTAGATTTGACACTGTCTGGGCAGGTGCTGTTCCTTAAGCCATGCATGTCTTCTAATGACAGATCCAATGACTGCTGCCCTGCAAGAAGCTTCTAGGACGTCAAAACCAAAACCATAGTGCAAAGTGTGTTTAGTTACTTGACTTGCAGAATGCATTAAGTCTTGTAAATCTTTAGATTCTGCCTAAGCAGGAAAGGAAGACATTTTTTGTTTAAGGAGTTCCAAGGTATGTTGCTAATATGGAAATGACAATTTAGTGTCCTGATAGCAAGAGTAGCTGAGGTGTATACTTTCTTACCCCATCTGTGCAATGTTCAGGAATACTTGTCTGAGGGGGTGGGATTCTTAGCAGAGGTTGCATTAATTCCTTTTGGCCCTTGAGAAATGACCTCAGGATCAGCTATTAGATTTTTAAAAAGATATTTGTGAGAGTCAGGGACTCTTTTGTACCCATCTGGTTCTCTGGGAGCAGGAGGTAGGGCATCAGTAGTCAAGCTGGATTCAAGGAAATCAACATCCACCACATCCAGGACTGGGGGGGATGGCCAAGGCTCTGTGTTGTGGAAGATCTAGGAATTCTCTGAGTCTCTTTTTAGACTGAGGGTAGTCCTGACTCTCCCACTGGAAATGCTCCCTTAAAATATGCAGGGTTTCCCCAAAGGGAAAATCCTCTGGGGAGAGGCTGAAGGAATGGATTCCTCTGCATCAGAATTCTCATAAATGGAGAGGGGTTGCATGTCTACATATTCAGATGCATCAGATTCATCTGACTCTTGTTCCAACAAAACTACTGGTGACAGATCTCTTTTCCCTTTTGAGGGGGTAGCTTGGCTTCCCCTGATCAGCATGATAAGGTCTTACAGCATTGTAAGCATTTGAGACTGAGGCAAGGTAGCAGGCGCCTGAGAGTGGGTAGTCAGTTTCTTGGGTGTGGTTCAAACCCTGAGCTTAAGGAACTCTGTTGTTTTCGAAAGAAAGGTAGTTGCGAAAGAAGACCGTGTTGAGATTCGGTGGTGCGAAGGACTTCCTCAGAAGCCGGTGCCTGCTCAGTGGCTTCGGACCCATCCAAAGTAGAGATGACTGCAGGATGGTTACATGAAGAGTTTTGCAGCATACCGGACTCCGAAAGGGTCTCGGTAGCAGCCTGCGAATCAACTGAAGCAGACATCAGGGGCTGCAAAAGCACCTCACTGAGTACCGGAGGACAGACGACTAGCTTAACGGAAGTGTTGCCGGCAGGTTTGAACCTGTGCAGTCTGTCTCTGTCTTTATCTTTACATTTTTTCAGAAGATCTGCTGTCGGATGCCTTATAAGCCATATTGGAATTCGAGGACTGCAAACAAAAATATCTGGGTACAATAAGGGCCCGACGACAGATAGTTCTGGCACTGAACAAAGCACAGAAGCGACAATGGGGAATGTCATGGTCTGGGCCTAGACAAGTGATGCAGGAAGAGTGGAAGTCTCGGTGTGGTATCTGCTTTCCACAGGCGACAGAATTATTAACTTTTTCTGACATCGGTTAGTGCAAGAAAAAAAAGATCCCCAACTGGGTACTTAGCTTTAGAAGACTTCAACTTCAATTTGGAAATGAAAACTCAGGTAGCGTCTGTCCAGCACTCGCGCAAACTGCTTCTGCTTCGGGTTCCACGGCAAGAAAGACTGATGTAATGGCATCGACTGCCTTACTTTATACCACTGATGACCTGACGTCAGTCCTCAAGCAAAAGCAACCGATGCAGAAATACTAAGTCTCTGGTATTAGGGCCGGCCGAGGGCTACCCTGGTAGGGATAACCTAAATGTGATGACTGCAAAAGTGAAACACGAAAAACATCTGAAAACTCCTGAGGATGCAAATGCTGAATCCTAACTGATTTTAGAAACCACTGGAGTTCTCTCATAATGTGGGCATTTTGCTACATGATCAATTGTTACCAGCAGTAGAAAATCTACCCTCCTATATAAAAGAAGCACTTGATTTTTTGGATAAAGTTAAATATTTTCAATGGACTAGATCTAATTATTTGGTGATAACAGACATGAATATATATAAAAGCATTCAACATCAGTTTGGAATAGAAGCCCTTAGATATTTTCTGGGAGACGGTCCGTTGACACATTAATTGATTTAGTGTACTCTGTCTCACTAATGACTTTTTCCAGTTTAACAGTAAAATACATCACCAGACCAAAGAGGTGCAATGACAATGATGCCCTTTTTCATGAGTCGATAGAAACTTGAGATGTTTAAAAAAAGGGGATACGTGGTTAAACTTATTCAAGCAGCTATTGATAGAACATCCATATGGAAGAGAATACCAGGTCGCCAGTTCAAAAAATGTTTTTTTTTTTTTTTTTTTTTTTTTTTTAACAACTTACAATTTATTTGCTGAGCAGGTAGTGGATATTATGTATTATTGGAATTATTTATTACAAGATAAGAATCTTTGGGGACTTCTGTCAGAGGCCTAGTGTGGCCTACAAAAGAGGCAGAAGTATTAAGGATATGACTGTACATACTCATTTCACACTCCCTGCACAGGTACAAGTTATGCAACCTGTCAATTTGGGACTGATACCTTGTGGACACTGTTCAGTTTGTAGCTTCAGTGTGCAAACATTTAATTTTATTAATAATAATGTATTTAGTCCGAATGGTATTTTTAGTTGCAACACAGAACGAGTTTATGTATTAAAGTGCGACTGGAATTTGTTTTATGTGGGTGAAACTAAATGAAGTTTTAGGACTAGGCTACAAGAATATTTGAGGGATATTAAAAATAAAAATGTATAGAGTCCCTTAGCATTGCATTTTGATTTATATCATCATGGCAATAATAATGGTTTGAGTTGAGAGGCAGTATTTTAGTAAAGGAGAAAACCTTCCCTGGTATGTCTTTGAAAAATTGACTAATTTACAAGGAACACTGTTCCCTAAAGGCCTTAATTAGAGATTGTTATTGTAATTGTATCTGCGTTAATTAATGCTTTTTAGTCTATGTATAAAAGTGTGTAGTGTGGGTACATTTTTAACTCTAACAAAAGGCTTACTGTCCGAAGCACTAGCGTGTGTCTGCTTCTTAATACATTTCCTGGATTTTTGTGGACTTTCTGGCTATGTGGTTTCTTATTTTGGCTCCTGTTTGTTGGTTGTTTGGAGTTTTATCATATGAAGTTTGGCTAGAGGTAGCATTGGGATGGTATATCCCATGAAGCCCAGAACTCTAAGGAACTCTCTGGCTGAAATGTGGTATAAAAGCAGGAGGTTTGGAGGTAGGAGGTGAGGTCCTGCACCTTCTGAGGGGAACAGAGACTTCATGAGGTCTGTCTGTATCCTGCATCCCAAGATGACGAACAGATTTTTTGTAGTTTATGGTGAACCCCAGACTTTGTAGAAGAGAAATGGCAAAGAGGATGCTTTGATCCAGGATAACTGGGGAGGTTGCCAGAAAAAGGAGATCATCCGGGTAAGGAAAACCATGGATGCCCTGAAGCCTGCAGTAAGCAATCACAGGAGCTAGATGTTTTGTAAGTACCCTTGGTGCAGTAGACAGTCCAAAGGACAAGGCAGAGAAATGAAAATGCCAGGAAGACACAGAGAATTGTAAAAACTTCCTGCAATTAGGGTGGACAGGAATGTGTAGGTATGCATCATTGATATCCAGGGAAGCCAAGAAGCATTGTTGCAGAATAAGGGGGGGAACAAGGTCTAAAGAGTTAACATACGGAAGGGGGTTACCTTCAGAAAGGTATTGATATGAGAGATCCAACGGGTTTCCAAGTAGCATCCTTTCTGGACACTAGGAACATTCCGGAGTAGAAACCCCTTTCTTTTTGGTCGAGGTACTTCCTGAATGGTCACTTGTCTCCGCAGGTCTAGCAATGCCTCTATAAAGGAAGGTAATTGTTCCCTTGGTGGATGAGGGATGTCCCTAAAGGAAGGCAGGGAATCCCATACTGGAAAGAATCCTTTCTGAACGACAGAAAGAACCCAGAAGTCTTAGTCTAAGTCATGTTTCCAATGCTGGCAATATATATTATTTCTACATATATAATATTTAGATATACATCTTTATATCTGGTCAACAACTGTGCAAGATCACCACATTATTTGGGATGAGAAATATTCCCTTTTAGCTGGTACTGTGCAATGTAAGAGTGAGAAACAATAGTGTAAACTCTTACCATGACCATACATGTCTTTCTCTTCCATGTTGCAGTATTCATACTGTGGGATTCTCCGCCTCAGGCAACCCAAACGTTGGCTCCTATACAAAATCTTAAGCCTCATTGCTGTTGATGCATGGGACATCACACGGAGGTCCATAAACCAGGAACCTTAAATGTGACATCTGCACGCAAAGACCTCAGAACTAAGTGCTCAGTCAGGCAGTGGACTAGGTAGAGCTAGATGATGAAAGAAGAGTCAATACTCTCCATACAGTAGTGAATATATTTACTAGATACATCAGTAGTCACAGAGAGAAAATTTTAAGTGTATGCAAGAAGAAAGTTATGCTAATATACATTATGTCTTTATTGGTGACTAGTAGTTCTGTATGAAACAGCTTTGAGTTGAGAGAGGAAGCAGATGTAGGAATAATTGTTAGGATTTACTCAGGGCTACAGCAGGAGCATATCCATTAGGGAGATAAGTAGGACTTAAGAAGCCTCTTAAAGCTATGTTTTCTAGTGAGAGGATATCTAGAGGAAGGGTACTCCATTGTTCTTACAACAGCAGTAGCATAAAGGGAGTCTCCAGAGTTATATTTACTTTTAGAAATGTCTACCAGTGCTTTATTGGTACTTCTTAGTGGACGATTGTCGGTATACTGGCGTAGTAGTCCTTGTAGGGCTGGGTTTTTTTGGGGGTTGAAAGAGGATTTGGTGGGCTACTGTAAACTGATTAAAGGTTAACAGGTTTGGTAATTCTAGCCAGGATAGTTTAAGGGATTGGCAATGGTGGGACCTGCAGGAGGAGTTTGTGGCAAATTTTGCTATTTTGTTGTAGCAGATAGTTTAAGGTCACTTTTACTTAGGTTTATTAGTACTGGGGAGGTGGAGAGTATGTGGGTTTTCTTGCAATGGTGACTTTACTATTGGAGGTTTGGTAATTTTTGCATCTAAAGAGGGTATTAGTTTTTTGTAAACTTTTGTGAGGGTTTGAGATACGTTTGTCAGATTTCATATTGTGATCTAGAATTACACCTAATAGTTCAGTTTGTGCACTGGTGTGATAGGGGTATTGCTGGATGGTATTATTTTAAATGTGGGATTTGGGTCAGTAGCTTTAGAGGGATGGAACAGCATTAGTTTTTTTTTTTTTGGGCGAGTATTAGTTGCGAGTCAGATAGCTACGTTTCTACTGCTGTAAAGGATTCTTGGGTGATTTGTTGTAATTGTTGGAGTAATGGGGCAGAGCAGATTAGGGTCGAATCATCAGCATATTGGACTATGTTGGCATGGAGGGTGGCTTTATGTAGGTTGTTGGTAAAATGCTGAAGAGAAGTGGTCCAAAGATGGATCCCTGTGGAACACCTAAGTTTACTGCGAGAAGGGGGGATAGGGTGTTTTCCCATTTAACAGCTTGTTGATGGTTTGAGAGTGAGTTTTTGAACCGTAATAGTGTGGAGTTGTTTAGCTTGAGTTCGGAAAGTATGGTTAATAGTTTGGAATGAGAGACCATATCGAAGGCTTTGTAGAGGTCTTAGAAGATGGTAGAGACAAGATTTATTTTGTTCCATTGTTGATTTACAGTATTGGTGAAGCTGATAAGGGAGGTAGTGGTACTATGACTGGGGTGAAAACCATGTTGTGTTGCAGCCAGCAAATTGTTAGTAAGTGGTTTAGTATTTAGGAATGTATGCATCGTTCAAGGATTTTTGATAGGGGGGATAGTATGGCAACTGGGCTGTAGTTTGATAATTCAGTTGAACTCCCACCTTTGTGTACTGGAATTATACGAGAGATTTTCCAGAGGGTTGGAATAGGTTGTTCAGTGATTGACTTATTTATTAATACGGAGACGGGGTATGGGATTGCTTTGGCTGCAGTCTTGAGGTATTCACCTGGGAATCAGCTGGAAGGGTAGTGTGTTTTAGTTTTGTCAGGTATTTATATATTGTTATGGTTGGGACTGGATGAAGGGAGAAGCAGTTCTGGTCAATTGTTAGGGTTTGTGTAAGTTACAGGATGGTTGTTATTAATCACATTTTGAATGGAGTTGGTAAAATATTCATTAAATTGAGTAGCAGTGTTGATAGCGGAGGTGTCAATATTAGGGGGTGGGCTAGTGGTTTTCCCTGGTTGAAGTACTTTATTGACAGCTGCCCAAAATTTTTGAGGGTTTGTTTTGTATTTGTCTGGAGTCTGGACATCAGAGTAGCATTTTTTTCTTGTCAATTCTTACTTGTTTCGGGGACTTTTCTGAGTTTGAGGTAGTTTTGTCTATTTTGGCTGGTTTATTTAGCCACCATGCTTCCCATGCCTTAGCTCTCTGTTTTAGGAGTAGCTGGGTATTTTTGGTAAGCCAGGGGGGGGCATTGCTGGATTTTGTTCGTATTGTTCTAGTTGGGGCAAGCTGGTTGAAGATGTTTAGGAAAGCAAAGTTGAAGTAATCAGCTGCTTTGTCCGGGGGGAAATTTAAGAGGGCTGACCAGTTGCAATGGTGTAGTGCAGTTATGAGGTCTTAAGATTTGAATTTTTTTGTACAGTGAATTTGTTGTAGAGAGGTGATGTTTATGGACTTATTTGGCACCTTAGGACAAATGTCGGTTGATTGTCGCTAGGACTGTCAGGTAGTGCCCCAGAGTTATAGGGTTGGGAAGGGCGACTGGTAAGGATCCAGTCCAAAATGGACTTTCTTGGAGAATTTGTCAATTATGGCACAGGTATGGATTAGTTGAGTGAATCCATATAAGTTTATATGAGCAGTGGGGAGGGGAGAGATGCATGTGGAGCAGTTGATATAAAGTCACCTAGTATGAGTGTTTCATGGGGAAGGGCTTGGGATGACCAGTTAAGAATAGCCTCTAGTGGGTTAATATTGTTACTGGAGGGAATATATACAATTACATTTGTTTGTTTAAGATTATTGAGTTTAACTTTGGTGAACAGGCACCAGCTATTGGTTTGGGAACAGCCCACTTGGGGGGGGGGGGGTTAGTGTTTTCTGAGGAGTTTGTGATAGCACCAAGTTTAGAGTCATATGCAAAATTATCAGTCATAAACCTTAACAGTGACAATTATTTCTTGCAGGTCAAAGCAAGAGGAGTGCTGCAAGGACTGAACCTTAAGAGACAGGTCTTTCGGAGGAGGTACCACAGCCCACCCTAATTTCCTGACTTACTTTTGAGCCAATTTGTTCTGTAATGAGTTTCACAGGGATTTACATTTAGCTGGGAGTGTACCTATGATACCAGAGTGTGGGATGGTGTCAAATGCCTTTGCGAGGTCCGGATATGCATAGTATACTGATTGAACCTCTTCCATTGCTTCATTAACTCTCTCAAAAATGTTGACCAGGTTAAGATGGCAGGATCTGCCCTTGATGATACTGAACTGGATTGGTCAAGAGTTTGTAGGTCAACTATGTCTCTATTAGTTCTAGAATGATCCTTTCCATAGCCTTTCAAATGTGACTGGTCAGGGTTATCGGTCTAATTACTAGAGTTTAGTAATGCCTCACTTTTTGGCAAGGGGATGAATTTTGCTGTAATCCATTCATTCATCACAAAGCTTATTTAAAGGCTGATATTGAACAATGTCTGTAAGGGGTCTCAAGTCATGTTTCAGGCTAACCAGCAGGCACCCCAGTATGTTATCAGACCACATAGATGTAGTTTTCTTGGCCTTGGATACTGCCGTGAGGACTTGCTCTTGGGAGATAAGGAGGTAATGGAAATGCAGATAGGTGACACAATAATATAGAAGGGGGTGAAGTTTAAATTAAATTTATCTTTCAGTGTACTGGCTATGTACTTAGGATCAGAGTGCATGACATCCTTAACCATTAGTGCTGCACAGTGTTGACCATTGTTTCTGAGATCTTTTTTAATATAAAGACAGCTTTATGGTTATCCTTAGCCTGGGTGACTTTTTATCTCTCATTTGGTTTTGGATGATTTGATCACGGTCCAATGTTCCTTGATAAATTTATGAAGAGTATAACTGGCATCTTGAGAGTAAAACTTATTTTTAAGTGCAATGTGCCTTTTTTTCTTTTGTTGCAGAAGATTTGTATATTAGGGCCCACTACATGGATTTAATTTTAAATTTAGGGTGGTATTTACTTCTGAGGCAGATAGATTAATGCATGCAGCTATTTACATGATGTGCATAGAATATGGTAGTAAAGGATTTCACACAAGCAATGGCGTCATCGAAATGGAAGGGACATTTGAATTTAGCCAGGTTATCCTTCAGTTTTAATAAATTAGCCTATGCATCATCTCTGAAGACGAGAGATACTGGCAGGTGATTCAGGCTTCTGTCTCAAGGTGAATGTGACTGATCTTTGGTCTGATTTGAATAGGGAAGAAGTTTCAATTGAAGTGCAAATCTGCCCACACTGGTAACAACCAAATCCAGGACATCTCCCTGGTCTGCTATGTAGACTAACTGGTCCAGAGAGTCTGCACTGATGAAGTCCAGAAATTTGTGGGAATACATGTCTGAGGATGTGCAAGTCTCTATGTTAATGGAGGGTTAGCTAAAGTAATTTAGGGAATTTTTTTTTGCTTACTGCAAATGGCCTTTATGCTGGTTAGGTAGGAGGTTCAGGTTAAAGGGGAACACTATAGTTGGCTATGAAATATGGGGTTTTGTGAACAGTAAATTAGATGTGGAGGAGTTCCAGGTCTTTACGTTGTCTGAGTCTGGAGGTGATTTTCTTTGCTTTTTATATAGGTACACCTCCCCCATTAGTGCCTTTGCTCATGTGATGGGGACCTGAATATGCGGTAGGCACTGAAACCCTGCACTGATGGAGTGCTCTCACTGGACTTGAATCAGATCTCTGAAGATGCATATATCAATATTTTCTAGGATAAGGAGTGCTTGAAGGGAGCTTTGTGAAGGTTTCAAAGGTTGCGCAGCAATACCTTTATATTATTCAGATTCTGTTTTGTTATGATGGAAGCTTTGGAAGACTGACTTTACTTAAAAATGCACAATGGATTGGACAAGTTTTTAGCCAATATACAAAAGGCTTGGGGGATAGTTACAGGCCATCCCTGGCAAAGCATTTAAGCTAAGCCAATTACTATTACTAATAAACTTTTGGTCACACTGCAGCATCATTCTTGGTAGTGATGCAAGACTGCTCAAGGCTAGGTTCATACCTACCTCAGACACGTACTCAGAGTTCCATCAAACCACTCTTCATATACATCTTGGATCGTGTGTACTGACTGCATCATATGTGTTCTTGATGTGCATGTGATTAAGTGCACACATGATGTGACGTATCATGGCACCTGACAGGCAACTGACCATGGTGAGTGGTGGGGTCTGTCACTACGGAGTCACCTATAACTAGGACATTGGATTGTGTGGAGGTTTTCCTTATGAGCTTCTGAACTGACTCAGTGTGACGCTAAGATGCATGTCTCATAGCAGAGTGTCTGTGGAAATCATTTAGTTCAGTTTTTTACTTCAGTCTGCTTTTGCCCCCCAGACTCAAATTTTTTTCTCAAGTCATCATTATGCTGAAGTACTAGGGAAAATAAAAGCTTCTCAGAATTCCGATTTTACTTTTTTTTTTAAACAAAACATCTTTATTAAATTATCGCTTAAAACACAATTATACATTTATATAAATGAAAACAAACCATGTTGACATTTTCAGTTGCAATTATACATCACTTATAATCTACAGTCAGTCAAACACTACATAGCACCTTCAGTTCCTGCCTTCTCTTAATCCTAATTCCTCTTCCAAATCATTATGCATGTAATTATTCCCACAATTCTCATTTTTACTGCAATTTGTTTCTACCCTTTTCTAAAGAACCCACTTCCAGTTCTTTTTATCTCTGTTGCTATATTTATTACTTCTAGTCCAGTTGATTTAGACTGATTAACATCTTCTAGTAATTGCTTTTTTTTTTGACAGCCACCAGAATTAAACCCAGCATGGCCCTACTATGTATAGGAAAATTCAGATTCACAGCTCAAAAAATCATTTCATTAGCTGCACCAATTTGATCATCCAGTATTTCTGATGGAGTGGTCTGCAGGGTATTTTTAAAGTCTGCCAACTCATTATACTCTTGGGGAAACAAAAAAAGTTCCCAAGTTTAGCTTTCATTGCCATCACACCTCCAACACTTGCAATCCATCTGAGGAAAAATTCTTTGGAGTCTGTTTGGGGTATAAAAATATCTAAGCAAATATTTACAAGCAAAAATCCTAAATCTTCTAGACTTTGTTGCACATTTAGGAGCCATACATACATATATCCACTACTTCTTTGTGAACTGTTCATCCAATCTCTTCCCAAGCCTTTCTAACCTCCACAGATTGATTCATATAGTTAACATGCAATATTTTATATGCTCTACTAATTATTCCTTTTTTAAACAGCAGCTTCTGCTCTAGATTCTACTAAAAACTCTACCAGTGCTGATCTTTCTTAGGATCCCCTTATTACTTTCTCTTGGCCTATATTGTGATATCAATCCTCGATAGGGAAGGCAATCTGTAGCTTGCAAACCAAATCAATTATTGGCCTCTTCTCATTCTATTACTATTCTTTGTCTAATTATTTGCTCCAAATACCTTGGTTCCTTTGCCAGTTTTCTCCAGTAAATACCAGCCCCTCTTGCTTATTCTCTGTGCCACTAATTGCATTCATCCCTCTCGGCAGAATCACCCTTCTCCATTCCCATGTTGGCTTAGTTTTGCTAATACTTGCTGCTACTTTATGAATATAATATTCTATATAGTTATTATTTTTAAGGATATGCATCCAAAATTCCAGTCTCCCCTTGTTTCTTCCACCTTGTTTCATCATGATCCCTTTCCACTCAGTTATTGCCTTCTGCTTGCGCTACGTACAGCGGACTTAACTATGTAGCTCTGAAATACCCCTTCAAATCAGATAATCTCAAACTACACACTATTCTGTTAGAAGGATCAACTTATCCCACTTGACTTTTGCCCTCTTACCCTCACAGATAAAATCCTTCAACCCTTTATTAGTTGCTAACTACAACTTCTCATCTGGTTGATAAAAAAATATGCCTGCCCTGTGTATAAAACTAAAGGGATTAAACATTTTCATTGCTTGTATCTTGCTATCTATAGCCATAAAACAGAGCTTCCAGTTTCTCAGTTTTTGTATTATCTTTTTAGTCTTCTCAGAGATCCTTATCTGCCATAACAGAACCCTTTCTAATCCACACTCCTAAGTACTTCATTTTATCACATCCCAATAAATATGGGTATTGCCAAAACAATTCATTTGTGGATACTTAGTTTACAGCTACTGCCTTATTTTTTTACCTTCATTAATTTTGTATCCCGAAAAAAAATGAAACTGCCTCAGAATGTTCCACAACACTAAAATTTCCTTTTTTGGTTTATCAGGTAAAAAACATCTGCAAATAAAGCTAACTTTTCTTGATTACCATACCAATTACATCCTTGAATTTCCAAGTCCCTTATTTTCTCTGCCGACTGTTCTAAATATAACACAAAAAACAAAGGGCTAACCAACACTTAGTAACTGAACCTCATATCTAACTAACTTTGGCATATTTAATTCTTCCATAAACATTTATACTTTCTCGATTTTCACATTTCTCTGCTTTATACAGATTTTCATAAAAGTTCCAAAATATTTCTAATACCAATACAGGCTCACTGGTTATTTTCCTTGTTATACACTTGCTAAGCTTGGCAACAAAATTTTCTACATTCTGTTGCTAGACATTGTGCTAAAAGCTTTTGTGTTGTGAAGTTACTATCAAAAAAACAGTTGCCTAACAATCATCTTTCTAAACTCGTGCATATTATCAAAGTAGTGCCTTACTTTCTCTTTAGCACTCTGCAATTGTACCTCTTCTTGCTCAGAGATTCCCCCACTTCTGCAATACTTTAATTTCTATTTCCACCCTACTTTTGAACTCTACTTTAATTGTATCCCACTCCCTAGCTATATTTTCAGAAGAAATTTCTATCTTCCCTAATTACTCCAAAATTACCACTACACATTCCTTAAATTCCACTCTATTTAAAAGATAGGTGGAGAAGTGCCAGTGTCTCATTTTTATTTTAGCTATTATTGGCCCATGATCAGAAATATTTATTAGATGCATATCAAAACTTTCAATTAAATGCACGTGTTTCTGTAAAATATAATTTCTGTCTGGCATAACCCAGTTTTTGTACCTTGGGGAATATACAAATTCTCTCATGACTCCTACTACTGAATTTTTATTTATTTATTTATTTACAATTGTTGACCAGGAGTGTCCGACTGGATGTAGGTCCATTTTCAGCAGAGGCCCGGGGAGAAAAGCTCCACAGTTAAAAAGCAGACAGTAGTTACATTGGATTACATAGCGATTAACAATTTAACATACCAATTAATTACAAACATATTTACAGATGAAGAACATCTTCCATACCAAATATTTTCATAAATTTCTTCAAAAATATAAGATTTTTTTGTTACATTTTTCCTTCTGGGCTCCCCAGACATGCCCTCAATGTTGTAAATCAAATTCCAGTCTCCACCTCTAAGTAATATTCCCAGAATTGCCTGAAGCTCCACTGTATCAGTTTTAAGCAGAATATAAATACACACCAGTGTAATCCTCCTCATTCGTCAGTAAGCCCCTTAAGTAATACAAACCTGCCATTATCTTTTCTCTTTCCTCTATCACTACTAGGGCTCCTCTCATAAGTAGCCCTCTTTTCCTTTATTCTAGATATTCCACTAAATAACCATCCTGAAATTCTTTATCAAATTCACATACTCAGTTCTTTCTAAATGTGTCTGCCTCCTGTAACATAGCACTACATTTTTTAATATTTATATCTGTGAGACCATTCGCATTTAAATATAATGTGGAATGTGCTGTCATTATGATTAGAAGTTATTTCCACCGGTTATGTATAACAATTTTTTTAAATGTCTATTTTCAGCTTTTGTGTTACATACACACACAAATGCCTGGCAGGTTATCTTTTATACAGTTGTTTCTTGTCATATCCATTTGAACCTATGTCACATCTTACAAGACTTTAATGAAAAGTCCCCAAAAAAAAACAAACTTCCTGAACATATTAAATTAATACAAACACAGAAAACTATAAACATTTTTAAGTAATGAACTTTAACCTTCCTAACAGGAACTATTATCCCAGACTGGCAAGCCACACTAACAAACCTGAATTCACCTATAATGAAAGTTAACTATGCAAAATCACATGGTACAGCCTGTGCTTCTGCTTACACCACATACTCTGTTTTTGTCGTGTCTTTGTTCTTCTCCCAGATGTAGAAAACTTTTATGCTTTCAGAAAATCATCTCCTAGCCACTGAAAGTATTCTGTTTACTCCCCCCTTATCAGATTGTTTCTACAGAAACACGAGAACCAGACAAACACTTGGCTTCTACTACAAACTTCGCATATTGCACTGTGAACATTTACTACTGAAAAACTTTTCATTATATTCAGTAATCTTGTGTTTGCTTGCTTCCCCTTAAAACATTTTAGCTTAAGCCAAGGGCATATATCATTGCTCTTTTCCCAAGCTTTATTCTCTTTTACATCACAGTGCCTTACATTTCTTAAAACTGAATAAGGAAAGAAAAAGGAGGTACCCGTTTACTTCAGTATCTCTTAAAAAAAGCTTTACTTTATAGCATGCAGTATATAGGTTCATAGGTTCATACTAGGCTATCTGCCCTAGGGCATTTATAAGCCTAGCCAGAGTGTGTTTGGCTTTCGCCACCCATTTTAAAATAATTTTGCTATGCCCTTTTTCGAGGTTAGTATACTGTGCCTCTAACAGTGACACAGAAGTGATACCCGGGGTAAACCTATGATCTCCCATCCACTCATCAAGATTCCTCTTGAAGAGAGTCAATGAGGGACTCTGCCTAACCTGGACTGGGATTTTATTCCATAGTGAAGGGAGCCTCTGTCATGTTACTCTTAAAAACAATTTTGTTTTACTTTTAGTTACCACTTTCCTTCTTCCCCTTTCCTTAATGTTCTTCCAAACATTAAGGACATGAAGTAGGGCATATGTTTTGGAGGCCCCTACAAGTTTAACAAAGTCAAGAAAGTCAACACTGCCAAGTTTTTCTTGTTCTGTCATATTTCACAAATATAACTCATACTTTGTAATATCACATTTATTCATTAACTTCCGAGTTGCTGGTTTTCCTCCTGTTGAGCTTCATCTCCCAAATATAGTTCATTCCCAACATACTCCTGGTTCCTCTAGTCAACTCCTGTGCTTTTTTCTGTGTCTCAAACATTTTCCTTTGGAACACTAGAACATGTTTCATTGGCATAGTCTCTCTAGTAGCTTTACTATCAGAAGAATAAGAAGCAGAATAATCTGTTTGATAGCTCATCTTTTGTTGGACAAACTTTTGTATTTCCTCCTTAGCATGTTCTGCATCAAAAAATGACTTTGACCCTCCAGGAAAAAATATTGGAAGACAGATGGATACAGCAGCCAGAAACTCACTTCTTTCTCAACATTCCCTTATTGTTGGAATATACTTACTCCTCTTCTGCCTGGTATAAAGACAGTAATCATTTTGCACAAACACTCTACTGTCTCCAACTTTGAGTACTTTGTTGTTCTGCCACAATTTTGTTGGAATCAACTTTCTACTGATAGAACTGCATCTTTCCTTTAAAAGTCTTGGCTGCTTTTTCATGGCCAGGTTTGGAGCAGATGCACAATGTGCCATTTTAATTAACAACTCCTGCTGTGGGATACCAGTCCTGTTGCTTATCTGTGCTTTCATAAAATTAATAGTCTGTTCCTTCCAGTTTCTGTTGTACAGCAGAAAATCTCAGACTTGCCCTACATGCTCTGTCTTATAATTCTACCATTTCTGAAACATCTCTTCTTGAGCAGTCTCGTACTCAGCCTGACATTTCCTCATTTCAACCTCTGATTTTTGCAGTTTTACCAGTTAATCTGAATATCTAAAGCTTTTCCATTTTTTCCAGCCTTTTCTTATTTGAGTTGATATACTCCTTCAGTGTTTCATTTATTTTAATCAGCTCTAGAGGAAAAAGTCAGTTGTCCTCAGATTACTAGAAGTCATGTCTTGCACCAGAGCTGGAGCTTGAACAGTTTTTTTTTTGTTTGCTCAACAGCTGCAGGATTCTTCCTGGACAGTGGTTTCTCCTCACCTTTCGTTACTGATTTTCTTTCAAGTGCTCTGAATTTCTTCTTTGCTGGCATCCAGGCAGTGCACTTACTAGTCAGTAACTGAAATTTACCCAAAAAGACATGCTCATTGGATGTCTTTTCTGAGTTTCTGTTTTCACACTGGGAGAGCTGAAAAGCTGTTAGTCAGTGTGCAGCCATCTTGGAAGTCCCATTTCCATTTGCTTGTTAGTGCCAAGAATGTACAATACCTTGAAGTCTGCGTCACTGATTATGTGACACAGGAGGGGCTGCTAAGTAGTTCACCTGCCTATTAAGATTTGGCCAAAACCATGGGAAGACCCAAGTCTAGGGGATGAAACCTGACATTTGGGTCACTGAGTTGAAAGTATGACAAAGGATGCAGATTAGATGCACAGATAACTAGTTAGACCATAATCCACTTCCATGGCTGCTTATGTGCCAGCACCCCCCCCCCCCATTGTCAGATCTCACATTAACTGTATTCTGTTGTACAAGGGGGGAATGCAAGGGCTCAAGTCTTGTGGGAGGGGACTAGTGTCATGGAAAAAAGTACACTTTAAAAAAATGCAGTGGGACACATGATATCCCACTGAAGAACACGTGCTTAATCTCACAGACCTCTTCCTTGAGACCTGATTCAAAGATGTCCTCATGCTTAACCAGTCCCTTTCCTCATTAGGTGGGACTAGAAACAGAAATGGGGGCTGAAAAGTAGAGGGTTCTAAGCTGCAATATAACATATCATATACATGCACTTTCTTACCACACCAGCCCAGAGCTCTAAGTGCTTTCTCAGGTAGCAAACTGCTGACGTTTCTGAGGCCTACTAACTGAAGAGATCAAACAAGTAAACGCTAAGATGCTTGCTAAGTTGCCCTGCCCAAAGAAAGTAGTATGGAAAGGGCATCTGCTACTTTAGGAAATGAATTGTTAGAGTAAGTTTGCCTCCAGGCTGCCTTGATGGCATCCTAAACGAGTACCTCCAAAGGTGTGAGAGCCCAAAACTGACAAAAGTCTCAAATTGTGGGTAGACAGTCTATGAGATAATAGACTATAGATTCTCTGTCCGTAATTTACTCAGAAGGTAAAGTAATATCATCACTTCCCATATGAGTAGATGTAATCTTGCCAAGAGGCAAGTATGCAATAGACTATTAGTGTAGTA